>NW_009597604.1:0-6116 GCF_000690535.1 Cariama cristata | reverse complement strand
CAGGCACCAGAAAATCCCCATGGACCGGGGAGCTGAAAACTGCTAATTTGATATAACTCTAATTAGCAGGGAAAGGGTTAAAAGCACTAACATTAATATGTACATTATTACAGCTCAGGGTTAAGAGCTCATTGAGATGAAAAGGGCAGTTTGTGGCACTAAATGTCTCCTTTCAGAGAGCCCACAGACTCCAGGCAGGCATTAATTAATCTCCTTTTACTCCTGTTTCCCTTTCACTGGAAAACGCTACCTAGCCCCTCCAGTTCCACATATCTTCTGTATCTTAGCAGGTGACTCAGCCCTCTCTCAGCAGGTACTTTTAAATCCATTTCGCAGCCCTGCTACAAGCTTCTTCAACATTGCTACGGGCAGAGGAGGACCACAAACCAGACCATCCACAAGCTTCACACTGATAGAGAAAGCCCCAACCCTCATCTCCCACCCATAACCTATAGAGCATCCTTCTCTCGCCTACCAGTCTTTTATCTGGAGCAGGGTCCTCAACTCGTTATCAGGCTAAACGGGGCAACCTGAGTCCCAAGTTATAAAAGGCAGCAAAATGCAGGTTTTGGGGTTGTTTCTTCCCATGCTGGGTTGGCTGGAGAACAGTGCCTGGATGAAGAACTCTCTGATATCTCAAGAACTTCTCTAAGGATGCGTTAGTTTCTCCTTGTGAGACCTTTTTGCTAAAACAGCATCCTCAGCCAGCTGTAGTGGGTGAGTTGTATGTGCACGTAAAGGGGAAAGAGAAGGTGCCATCTCCTACAGCCTGGCCTAAGGTCCCCTGGGGTAAAATGCGTGTGAAGGGCTTAAATCCTACTTGGCTGTTATGGAAAACCAAAATTTGTGCCTGTTAAACTCAAGCTGATGGACTCTTCCTAACTCTTTGTCCCATGTTGTGCCAGGCTAGTGTGGGAGGAAAAGATGTATATATAAGTACAAGCTCATAGATAATATATAAAGCTGTATTAGCGTATGAAAATGCATGTGTATATGTAAATGCAAGCTCACGTGCAGATGAGCCTGAGAGGGATTTGGGAATGGCTGGCAGGAGCAATGTGCTTGCCCAGACTTTTATTTCCTTGGAAAAATGGGTTGTAACACCCTTGCCTTTCTAATCTCAACCTCTTCCCTTTCCAGAAAAATGCATAGAACAGGCCAACCTTACCTATTTCTGCAGCCAGGCAGTGTTATGCTCATTACTAAGATAAGTCCCTAAAACATTTTAGCCTGAAATTGTTAATTCCTACTCTGTCATTATTTTTCCTGATAACAGCAGCTAAAGGGGGAGCTTGGTGGGAGGTGACCAAGCCTGGCAGCTGGGTTTTCTGGCCACCCTCTCCCCTGGGATTAATCCAGCTGGGTACAACCCTTGATGCAGCCTTTCCTCCCTGCATTTAAGCAGGGGGTGGGAAAAAAAAAAACACGCAATGAAAAGCTGTATTTTCTTCTTGCAGCAGCCTGTTTGCACAAAATGAGTGGGAAATATGCTGTTTGGAGACCAGATCTGATTGAAGTTGGCCACTTAAGCTCAAAAAGTGATGGAGGAGGGAACTAAGAGTGAGATGGCTCTCTCCAGGAGGTGGGAGAGGAAAAAAAAGAGGTGAGGAAAACCAGCACGTCTTTTGCTGGCTCTCATGGAAGCGGTATTTAATGTCTCATGTTTCTACAGGCATGGCCAGGGAAGCAGCTGATGCTGTTAATAAAACTCGTGTTGCAGGGAGCAGCTTTCCCAGCGGCAGCTGAAGCCATCCCAGATAAAACAATAAAATTGAGTGGACTCGATATTTGCCTCCCCAGGGATCCGTGTGGGATGCTCCAGCCTGGGCTCTTTGAAAGCTCGCTCCTAGGTAATTCCCCTTTTATCTACGTGCAACAGCTGCCCCTTTTGGTCAGCTTTTGGGGAACCCAAAGGCTTCAGCTTTGTGCATGAAAGACTTTCCTCCTGCTGCAGGGTCAAGGGATGAGCAGTTCTTACCATTCCTTTAATTTCTTTTTTTTTTAGGGGATTTTGTAGTGTTACAGCTCCTATTTGCTCTGGGAAAGGGTCAGGTGGGCTTGTGTCCTTACTTTGCCTGGCAGCAAACATCCCAGGCCAGCATCCCTGAGGCTGGGTTCTGCGGTTTGGTCTATTTACTTATTAAATCTGGTGATTTTAAGTCACGGCTGGAGCTGCCTTTGAGAGCCGTATCCCAGCATGGTGAATAAAGCGGCTCAAGGGGGGCTTGATTCCCCGCTATTCCTGCAAGAGTTTTGCCCCAGAAGGCAGAGCAACTGTTAGCAAAAATAAGTGGTTAACAAGGCTCTGTATGTTTAGCATCTCCCCTGCACCCGTGTGCCTTTTCATGTTCCTTTTGCTGGATCACAAAGCCGTCCCTCAACCTGGCTGCGTTCGCAGGGGATAGCGGCCCATGACCAAAGCTTCAAACCAGCATCCCTCTTTGCCCAGGGATGTACATTGGCATCTCCACCGGGAAATGCGGTTGTCCCGGGGCGATGCTCATCCTCTCCTCCGGTGGGAAAAGGTCCTTCTCACCTGTGATCTCGTTCTCTTCCAGGTCGATGGTCTCCAGGGCAGCGACGGCGGCCAGGGGCTCGGGGAAATGCCGAAACCTGTTGCGGGAGAGGTTGATGGCCCGGAGGTGCAGCAGGGAGGTGACCTCCTCGGGCAGGCGGTGCAGGTAGTTGCCTGCCAGGTTGAGCTCTGCAGTTTGGGGAAGAGAGGAGAGAGGTGGTGGGATGGAGGGTGGAAAAGATGGGGAAAATAATTAACGCATAGCTTCATTTATGGCATCTGTCCCCCATGGCCTGCTAGGTCCAGCAATGGGATGCCAACTCCAAAAATGGGATTTTTTTTGCTTATCTCCATGGTTTGCCGTTGTATTTTTGCCTGCTGTGAATAGAGCTTTTAGGAGCGATGTGTTTCTTGGCTTCCTCAGGCTTTCCTAATGAAACCCATGCAGCATTTCACAAGCAGGGGCTGTAGAAATAAGCAATATTTCTTAATGAAGTCAGTGCAATTCCCTCCCCAGTGGACATTTGTGATGGCCTAAGACTAGTTTTCTATCTTCACGTGCCTGAACCCCTTCTGAGGTATAAACAGAGTGGTGAAAGAAATGCATTTATATGTGAAAAATACCTGTTCTACAGAGTTTAACCCTCTGTGATGCTTTTTCTCCCCCAGAAACGAGCTCCTGTGGGGCCAGGAGCAGCAGCCCTCTCTGAAAGGCCATTAGCCATGGGAACAGGAACCCAAATCCCGCTCTCCCAGTGCCCTTCTCCAGTGACACGGGGTTTTCTGCTCTATAAATACCCACGCAAGCTGCCCTGCCCCTGTTAATACCTGGTATTTATAGGTCCTGCCTTTTTCAGGCTGGTGCAAGGCTATCCCCAGCCCTGGGGCATCTCTCCCCTACAAGAGCCCTGCTGAGACCTGATATGTTCATCACCAGAGTGACTTGTTCACTGGCAGAGCCCAGCCCTTGCTGGGAAACGAGACTTTTTTTTTTCCACCCCCTTCAGGGCTCGCTGTGCTGTCTAGAAAATGAAAAGTGATTAATTTTTTTTTGCTCAACATGTTTCTTTTTCTTCAGCCTAGGGGAATTTTCATGGATGATGCTCCAGCACAACACGGGAAGCCTCCCCGGACACCCACCATGGCAGCACTCGTGCAGGACGTTGTATGAGCAAAATCTTGGCTTTTAAAAGGTGCCAGAGCCCCAGGTGCTGCTGCAGGCAGGCAAAGCCCCAGTGCAGTCCCAAGTTGTCCAAAACCACGGCGCTGGATGCTCCAGCTCCTTGCACGACCATGTTTTAGCAGATTGGCTTCTGGCTGCTTTCGCTGGGCTCCGCAGGGACGTGTCCCCATGGCACCAGCCACGCACCGATGACCGTCCCCATCTCCTGCAGCGAGCGGAGAGTGAGCAGCCCTCGCTGATGTCTCACGACGGGGGCTAATTAGCCAGCAGCAAGCCAGCATGCCTGCTGCAGCCTGAAATGCCCCATCGCTGCCATGAACCGTTATGCCCAGGCTGCCTTTTCTGTTCTCTTTCATCCCCAGCCCCATCCTTGGAAGGAGTTGGAGGATGATGAGTGAACCCATAGCAGCCCAGCCACTGCCAAAAGTGAAGGTGACAGGGAGTGAGTTTGGGAGGGTAGGTGAGAGCAAAACCAGTGCCTTCTTCCTGCAAGGGCTGGAAAGGGTAAAGAAAAATGGATTTTAATTTTTTTTTTAGGGGTCTGAACTAGTGCTTGGAATGAGCTTCAAGTGCAGAGGAGCAAAGACTGCTGTGGGGGAACCCGTGGGTGCTGTGCACCCTCTGCAGCAACCTGGGGGCTCTTTGCTGGATCCTGGGGGTTTGGAAGTGGGGGGCTGTGGAGCAGTGGGGCTGTCCGTTACCTCTCAGCTGGCTGAAGGTGGTGACGAAGCGGCTGCTGAGGGACTTCAGCTCGTTGTTCGCCAGGGAGATGTGGTGGATCCCCGCGGTGACGCTCCTCATGGCTTTGTAGATGCCGACGGGGAAGGTCATCAGCTTGCAGTTGGCCAGATCTGTCCCCGGAGAGACGCAGGCACCTTATAATGCAGGGATGCAGCAGCGCTTCCCATCTTGTTGTCCACCCCTTAACGCTCAATTTGCCCGTCTGGGTGTTGCCACCCATGGGTGCTGTTATATCCCTGCCATACTCCTCTCCATTGCGGGGATTGTTGCAGTCACCTCCGCAAGCACCCGGAGTTTGTTCCCATCAGCGGTGCAAAGGCCGTTCTCCCCTAAATCCCATTACAAACACTTCCCCGCTGCAGTGTCCTTTCGGAAACCCTCAGCCAGTGTATCTATCTCTAATAACTTCATAACTTCGGTAATCCCCCTCCCCTATGTCCCTAACCCCCTGAGCAGCACAGGGATGCCTCCTCCACTGCTGACCAGGATAGGGATGGAGCAGGGCTTTCCATGGGCGTGATCCTGCCTGGATTTCTCATGGTGCTGGGTGCTTCCCCCATGGCAAGCAGCAGGGAACGGGGGGAAAAGGATTTGGCTGTGTTTCTGACCTGTTGGTATTTTTCGTTTTCTCTGGGTTGTTTCTGTTTCCCCTCCTGGGATATGCCAAGGGATGGAAAGCCTGCATCCCGGCCCCGTGATGCTGAGCCTGGGCTCTGCTGCCTGCCCCCCTCCCCAAAGCCATGGCGGGGGCTGCACGAGCTCGGTCCTCCCTCGCTTATCGTCTCGCTCGGGAGGGCGTCGAGAAGCTGAGCAGCGAAGCTCTGACTCTCGGCGTACGCTGGTTTATACCCTAGGGCCGGGAATCCAGCGTGAATAAAAATGAGCGTCTTTCATCGCTCTCTTTTGATGATATTAGCTAGAAATGGGAGAATTGCAGAAAACCACAATTCTGACAAGGCATCCCGGGGAAAGGTCTGGCTCCTGCCCGTCGCTTGCAAGGAGGGACTGTATCCCTGGGGCACATCCCATGGGATTATGTGCCATTGCTGGGAGCCTGCTCAAACTTTGGCGAGGGGGGCTGAGAGCCCTTTGGGGGAGCCTTTCCCTTCCCCAGGGCTGCAGGAGCCTTGGGTGCAGCCCCCAGAGGGGGGGCTGACAGCTTTTTTTTTTCTTTTTTTTTTTTAGCCCATAGCAGCAAAAAAAGAGCCCTGCTCCCGGATACCTGATCCTTCTCCGGGCCCCAAGCAGGAGCCGAGCCGGAGTGCCGGGCTTACCAAGGGAATCCGTTTTGTTCTCCACCGTATCGTTCACCTTCCTGGCCACCCGGGCCACCGCCTCGCCCATCCTCTTCTGCATGCGGGAGCCTGGTCCCGGTCCCGCCGGGGACCCGCTTTGGCCGGGGGGATCCAGGGCTGGAGGAAGAAACCAGCTGCTCCGACCTCTCGGGAGAGGGATGCTAAAAATAACCAGTGGGATCAGCGTTCCCAGGGGAGGGAGGGAGGCTCTGCTGGGGCTGGCATGGCCCTCAGGGTATGAGATTCCCAACTTTCCAGGGTGATAGGTTTGGCATATGGGGATGCATCCCCATATCCCAGACCAGGGGAGGGGATGCATCCTCTTTCTCTGGTGACCTGGCCCTCGGGGCACAGGATTCCCAGCTTTTTGGGCTGGTACTTT
>NW_009597603.1:53994-70974 GCF_000690535.1 Cariama cristata | reverse complement strand
ATATATACAGTTATACAGTGTTAGTATAGACCACAATAAGACAGCTTGAAAGCTTCAAAAAAGCAGGAAGAAGGATCAAGTGATAGTCAAGGGCAAAAAGTAAGAAATAAAGTTGGCATTGCGTTGGACATGACAGAACCTCCGTCTGGACATCAGATATTGATTTTACATAGCAACTGGGAACCTTTATAGAAGAAAAGATGAGGGTATGAGAGTGGAAATAAAAACAGAAGGTCCTAGTCTAGTAACAGCAAAAAACCACACAGGAGCTGAGAAAGAGGACAGGGATCCAGACTCCACTGCAGTTACACATGCGATTTAAACAGTTTTGCTTACCTGTAGTTTTGCATATTTAGATTCCTCATAAATTTAGTGCAACCTGTAGTTTTTTGTAATAAAATCACACACTCGGTGATTAGTGATCCAGTGTCACTGTATTTGCTTTTTAGAGTACAACTTTAAGCTGGAATAATGATATATTCTTATTGTGAAAATGTACTTGCCTCACTGTTTTAAGATACAAGTTGTTATATGAACTATTAAACTGAATGGTGAATGGACTGAAAGCATTCCCTCAACCAGCTAGTCTGTTTATTAGGTGATAAGTTATCTCCCAATTAGACAGTCAGGGCTGGCCCAGTTGATGATTGGTGAACTTTCACACAATCGACGGCCCAGGTTACTGAGGGGTAACAGCACTTGATTGATGTGCATCAAAAGGTAACCCAAATCTTCCAGCAATGTAAACCATTTATGTAAGCATAAACAGATTATGCTTAATCATAGGGAAGGCCACACAATATAAAGGTAACGAAAAATCTCACATAAAACTCAATGAAATAATCTAAAGTAATAAGCTGGAGGAAAAATTAAGACAAAATTATAATTGCTCATGAACCTAATGAAGGGTGTGTTCTCATGTTACATACTTCATGCAGTTCCTGTCAGCCCATCTTTAGTCCATCTAGAACTAAAACTGGTACAAAATGCTGTAAGGATTATGTGATATGTAGGATGGACTCTGTTTGAAGAAACAACTTATATTACAATTACTCATCTTACAAACAAGGTAAAGGAGTAGAACTGATCTCATCAAGAACAGCACTGAGAGATTAATTGGAAATTATCATTCTAAATTTCTTATAACTGCAGAACTAGGGATAGCATATGGAATTTTTAGTCAGAATGCTTAGAAACATTTTCTACAAAACCTGCAATTAAATTATAACATTTACTATGCGAAGAAGTAAAAAATATCCGGAGCTCACACAACATCATCCAGATGACACTTTGGGCTCATGAAGTTCCTACATCACTGATTGCAGAAAGCAAGGAGAAGGAAACAGTCATTTAATACCTGCCCTGATCCTTTTACCCTTTCCCTAACCATCTGTTCTAAGCTGCTGCTGGAGATGGTATACTTGGCTAGATGGGCCTTCAACCTCATCCAGTACAGCTGTTCTTACATTCTTTTGTATTTATATCCATGGTTGGTGTTGAATAATGAGTAACAAGGGGACAAATATATGGTAGAACTGAGCAGATGTCCAGAGTTAATCTGAACATTCATGAACTGTTACCAGAATCATAGTTTCTAAGGTCTGTGAGACTATTGTGTGGAGTTAGGAAACCAACACCACTTTTTCACAAAATCTCTGTTGCTGTTATAAACCGGTAAATGATGATGATGATGTGTAAAGATGTCTTATCATGCCATGATAGACATTTGAGTCCTTTTAGTTATTCATGCTACATATTTTTTTTTAATAGTTGGACACAGAATGGTTTACAAAAAAATTTTGGTTTTATTTTTTATTACATGGGCCAATCTAACGTAGATAATGCACTTTTATAGACTACATTTTTTTAAATCTGATTTTGAACTAGAGTGTGTGAGGGTCTTGTTGTTGTTGTAGATGTGAGGAAGAAATTCTTCACCATGAGGATGGTGAGGCACTGGAACAGGTTGCCCAGAGAAGTTGTGGATGCCCCTTCCCTGGAAGTGTTCAGGGCCAGGCTGGATGGGGCTTTGAGCAACCTGGTCTATGGGAAGGGGTCCCTGCCCATGGCAAGGGGTTTGGAACTAGATGACCTTTAAGGTCCCTTCCAACCAAACCATTCTATGATTCTATGATTTGTCCGGGACAAGGCAGAGAATCTTCACAGAATCACAGAAAGGCTGTGGTTGGAAAGGACCTCTGGAATTCATCTGGTCCAATCCCCCTGCTCAAGCAGGGACATCTAGAGCCAGGTCCCCAGGACCATGTCCAGAAAGCTTCTCAATGTCTCCAAAGATAGAGATTCTACACCTCTCTGGGAAACCTGTGCCAGCACTCGGTCACTCTGACACTATAAAAATGTTTCCTGGTGTTCAGGAGGAACCTCCTGTGTTTCAGTTTGTGCCCACTGCCTCTGGTCCTGTCACTGGACACCAATGAAAAGACCCTGTCTCTATCCTCTTTGCATCCTCCCTACAGGTATTTATAGACACGGTTAATATCCCCCTGAGCCTCCTCTTCTCTAGGCTGAACAGTCCCAGCCCTCTCAGCTTTTCTTTATATGGGAGCTACTCTTGCAGTTTTTGTTGGACTCTCACCAGTATGTCCATGTCTCTTCTGTTCTGAAGAGGCCAGAACTGCATGGAGGAGGAGGACTCCAGGTATGGCCTCACCAGTGCTGAATAAAGGGGAAGGATCACCTTCTTTCATCTGCCAGCAATATTTTGCCTAATGCATCCCAGGATACTATTAGCCTTCTTTGCAGCAATGCACATTGCTGGCTCGTGTTCGACTTGGTGTCCATCAAGACACTCAGGTTATTTTCTGCCAAGTTGCTTTCCAGTTGGTCAGCCCATTTCCTCCCCAGGTGCAAGACTTCGCACTTCTCTTTACTGAACTTCATAAAGTTCCCCTCAAGCCATTTCTCCAGCCTGTCAAGGTCCCTCTGGATGGCAGCACAGCCCTCTGGCATATCAGCCACTTCTCCCAGTCTTGTTTCATTAGCAGACTTGCTGAGGTGCACTCTACTCCATCATCTAGATCATTAAAGAAGACATAAAACAGGACTGGAGTCACTATTGATCCCTGGGGTATACCAGTGGTCACTGTCCTCCAGCTAGACTTCCTACTGCTGATTACTACCCTCTGGGCCCACCAGCCATTCAGTCAGTTTTTAAGCCACCTCACTGTCTGCTCATCTAAACCTTATTTTGTCAGTTTGTCTATGGTGATGTTATGCGAGACAGTTTAAAAAAATTTTCTGAAGTCAAGGTAAACAATATCCATTGCTACGCCTTCATCAACCAAGCTATTCACATCATTGCAGAAGTCTACCAATTCAATCAAGCATGATTTCACCTTCATACATCCATGCAAATTACTCCCAGTTACCTCCTTTCATGTGTTTGGAAAAGCTTTCCAGGAGGTTTTTCTCCATCATCTTCCCAGGGACTGAAATGAGACTAACCAGCTTGTAGTTTCCCAAATCTTCCTTCTACCTTTCTAGACTACAGGAGTGATATTTATTCTCTTCTAGTTTTCAGGTACCTCTCCCAGTCACTATGACAAGTCAAAGGTAATCAAGAGTAGCCTTGCAATGACATCAGTCAGCTCCTATCTGGCCCCATTGTCTTACATATATACAGTTTTTTAAGTGCTCCCTGACTTGATCATCCTGTGCTAATGATAAATCTTCACATTCTTCATAGCAGAAACAGTATAGATGAATCTGCATGACCATGTAATATATTATTTACAACTCCTTCCTCCTAACCAAGGCATATGGATCCTATTGCCATTTTTTGTCACATGATAGGAGAACTTTTGAGTCCTTTTCATTATCCTAAACTATCTGAAAGTGATAAATATACTCTATGGTTCTTCTCACTATTGCTTCTCTTTTCTTCTGTCTAAGAATGCCCATGCCTAAATTAGCAAGCTTGGAAGTCCAACAGCTATTTGGATATTATCTAAATGTAATGTCTTATAAAAAGGCTGAAGTAAAACATTTATGAAGCAGTAAATATGATACCTGACATAGTGTCAGAAAGTGTCTAAGGTCAAGATCAACCTAGAGATGAACAGAACATTAGGGAAGAGCAAGCAGGCTCTTAAACAAATGCTGCATTCAGAGTCAAAAACCAAATCCAAAGATTTCCATTCCATAGCCAAAAGCCTTTGAATACATCTGGTACCCAACATCTGACCTGCTATGACTCTGACCAAGTAGCTATCACAAAGAAATCAATCTTTCTTTATTAGTGAGAAGTGTGGCAGGTGTTTAATTCACTGCACTTCTCTAATCAGTGACTGGAAAATAGTTTTTTCTCATAATTGGGACTCGTTTTTTTCAGTTACGATCAAAGCTCCTTTATTCGTATTCCCTGCCTGACAGAGTTAGTATGTTACTTCTGTGTGCGTTTGTGTCAAAAAAAAAAAAAAAAAAAAAAAAAAAAAAGTTATTTCTATGTTATTTCTAATTACAATATGACTGCTATCTCACATTCAGATGGAGTGGACTTCACTGAGTTCTGGATTTCTTTGATAGAATGAGTGATTTTCCTGTAAAAGCACATTGATGCTTAATAAATTCAGAGACTTCTAAAGCAAACACAATTGAAAAATCTTTCTATTGCCAGGAACAAAAACACTATCATATTATAATATGGTACAGTTGCCTTGTAAAAACTACAATTATTTTGTAAGACTTCATTTTCTCATATACTAACTAAAATTTACAGTCTTGTGTCAAAAAATAAAATTACTAATCACTTCCGAACTTTGCTTATTGTACTTTGAATCAAAGCTGCCTGCTGCTGTGTTGAATGCCCTACTGACTACTACGCAGTTCAGTTTCATGTGCATTCCTTTGAAAGTCAAAGGGCATGAGGTACATTCTGTGATGATCATACACCAAGTGGAAAAGCCAGAATTATTTTTCAAACATACAATCTTTATTTCTTTTGAGGATGAATAAGGCAAAAAAGAAAACAGCTTGGTTTTGCATTCCACATTACATTTACTTTAAAACACCATCTTTCCAGTGTAAACTAAGCAAATCATCTCTTTAAGACCAGAAACTATATCAAAATACTAAAATCTAAATTTTAATGTGACATCTTCACCACTGTCAGATTCAAATTAAAGTCCTCCTCAGTGTTTAATGGGTGCATTAAATCCTATGAGGCTTAAGATCTTTTAGAAATTTGTCACTGAATCCTAGCTTGTCATTTTCCTGAGAAGAATCTTACTTAAGAGGGATTCATTTGGACTTGATTTATAAGGTGGTGTGATGACAGAGACTTGACAGAAAGATGAGTTGAGAAGTTAAGCCATTAGTCTCAAATTTCATTCTTGTCACTCCCTGCTCTAAAGAGCAGCTCTCACTTTCCAAAATGTACTTTTTACAGAATAATTCCATTTAGCATTTCTTTAGTTTGTCATTTCAAACATAAGGCATTAAAATATTAACCTCTGAACAGATCTTTCTGTTATGACCTGTATTCTCTGTCTCTCTGTCTCTCTGTCTCTTTCAAACTTATGTATGTCTGTATCTCATACTTACACGTGCTTTATGACAAACCCTGGAAAACAGAGACTGCTAACAGAAAAAGCAAAAGATAGTGTCCCTGACAAAGCCTACCTCGGTTGAAAAAATTCTGCAATATAAGAGGAGTGAGTCTGTAATCATTTGGAATCCATTCTTAACACATATTAACAGCTAATCCTCAATAGGTGTTTACAGATCTCTTAATTTCTATAGAGGGATTTCCTTTTCTGACTTTCCCACAATAGGAGAGGTTAAGGAATTTAAAGGCTAGAATGCACTAATAATTATTTGACCTTACTTTCCCTTTAGCAATTGTATGCTCTTTTGTTTACCTCTTACATGTCATATATGAGCTGAGTAAATTTGATCTTTTTTCAGAAATGGATTGTAGCTAAAGAGTGTTATGTCTTTAGTATTGAAAGGCAGCTGCTTCAGTCTATATTTAGAGGCTCATGTAAAAACACCTGGATTTTTCAGAGGTCTCTATCATCAGCATTCCTTTATTGACTCATGCTTATGTGCTTACTATGCTGGCGTGGAGGGAGTCAACATCTTTAAGGGCAGGTACGCACAAACCATTTTTCGAGATCAGACAAATTAGGTAAGATACAAGGTTAACAAATGCAAAATAATAAACCTCAGAACATAAAGGGTAAAACCATGCCACAATATTCAAAAACTTTGACTAGAAACTTTCCCTTACACTGAAGTTGCCAGTTTTATAAAATTGAAACACTTTTTAAAAGCCCATGTAAGCAGTAAAAGAAAGATATGAAATCCTATTTAGATCAGGTCTTCTCCCATTCTATTTCTGATACATCAGTCACAAAGACATAAAAGAGGAAGTACAGTCCTATCAGTAAGGTATTAATCAAGCATTTCTTTGTTCTCTCTGAGGTGAGAATGATGCTATTTTACCATAGCATGTCCTCTTCTGCTGAAACCTCTGCTAACTTCCCTCCTTGGCTGGCTGTCTGACTCTTGGAAGGAAGTTTGCCTAACTGAAGGCCAAAATCTTCTTACATGAAAATGGGTCATACTGAGCTGGCCATACATTTGCTGTGTCCAAATTGTCTAAGTTTTGAAGGCTACAGGAGGTATCTAGCCTCAGGTGGTTTATTATGAGACTTGACAGGTTTCCCTTGGTATATCCCCCAAGTACCTTAATGACTACTGACAGTACCTCTGATAGATCTGCTTCTCATGCTGCAGAATAAGCATTTGCTCCAAATACCTCTCTTTTCCACTATTTTTTTTCAAAATCATATTCAGATGCTCATCCCTATGACTTCTGACTATAGCAGCTTTTCCAGACAGGGTAATGCCTGGACCCAGGGTCTTCGGAAGGTTTCTTCAAAAACACAGGGGTCTCCCATCACTGGGCCAGGATAGTTATCGTTCATGGTACACTGAACAGAGACATAGGCCCCAAGAGTTTAAGAAAAACACAGACTTTTGCTTTCAGTCATTGTTTGAGCCATCCTGAGAGCTGTTGTACTTGGCAGAACCAGCTGCACTGCCTCTCAAATGTACCATCTGCACTTCCTGGGGGCTCTAGTGTCTGAAGTTCCAGTCTTTCCAGAACTTTACCTCCTACTCTCAGCTGATAATTGTTTGCCAAACTAGGAAATGTGTACTTCTAGTCACAGCTAGGGAATTGTTTACGAAGAATCCCTGCATTCCCCACAGGAGTGAGTATGCGCAACAGAACCTGATGGGACCAAGTTGTGCTGCAGGCCATGAGGATGTCCTAGAATGTTACTTAGTGCCAGGACCAAGTGGGTCCAAGTAGCAGGACATCCAATTCAGACAGATCCCTACAAGCTCTGATTTTAGTTTTCAATCTACTTCTCGTCTGACTTCTCATCATACAGTTGGCATCAAGATCAGGATAGTTTTAGGATATGATATCTCTCTGGCTCATAGAACTCAAGATCTATTAGAAAATGTTTACACTCTCTTCCCATTCCCCATGCAGCTGATTTAACCCCACTCAAAACGGTACCTTTTTTATACTCCGTATCCCTTATCCTGCCATCTTATATAACAGTTGAGAAAGCATTAAACCCTAGTCGTGCCTAAAACCAAAGCAAAGCTCAACAGCCCAAACAGGCCATGTGAAAAACTGGTGTTCAACAGAGCCTACACAGGAAGGCTGCTTGACAGGGGTCGCTGATTTCTCTTTGGCTCATTTCCCTTGCCTCTGCACATGCATGGAGATGTCAACGTTCACCTATCAAATGTGGTATTCTTTACTTTCCTACCGAATCTTGTGTTTTTTACATTCTAAATTAGTTTTGAACTGTGGTCTTTAGTTTCTATGTCTTTAGTTCCTCCTGTGAAAACTGGGATGAAGATATGTTCTTATCTGTCAGAAGTATTGCATGGTTAATACTATGAAGATTCAGAGGTGTTAAGACATTATGATAATGGGGATTTTGATAGTTTTGATATCAGCTCTGTTCTTTTGACCTTGTAGAAGAGGCAAGAGAGCCACACTGGGTTGGTGGTACAGAATAGTATATTAATAACAGATTTTTGTCTCATTTTCTCTGACAGGCTTCCACTTAGGAGATCTAAACAACTTCTTCATGTTGATAGCTTTCTTCTTAATATATTAACAAGATCAGAGTTTTGAGAATACTAAAAAAAAATGCACCTCTCTTCATTTGAATTTTTAAATTAATTCACTTTTACTGATTTTGAATCCCTGTGGTATGTGCTTTCCATGTGTATTTTAGCAAATCGGTTAACAGGAAGACACATCCAGTAAAACAGTTAATTTCAGGAAGAGTTATACAATATATACAGACAGGGGATCACAAATTCACAATTGCTCAAATAGGAAGAAATCCGACATTGACTATAAATATTATGATTATTCAGTAAGGGAACAGAATACGTATGATGTGAAACACTGAGACAATCTGTTAGACCTAGAGCGCTTCACAAAAGATGCTGTTGTATACATCCCATGGAGCTCAGTACCTCACAGGACTTTGAAAAAGTTGACAAAAAATTATGTGAGATATCATTTACTTCTTCTGGAATAAAAGCATGTATAATTTCTGATTTTTCTTAAAGGAAAGACCCTGATTATCAAGGTGGTGTCAATGGCTCTTACATCTATTTTAAGACCTCTTTGCAATTCAGAATCATAGAAAATGACAACAGTATAAATGAGATTTGGATAACAGTGTACAAAGTTTAAGTGAGTTCCTGAATCCTGGAAAGGGCTCAGGTGTGTTATACACTGAGGATGTGTAAAATATACATTTATGGCCCTATGAGGCCTGCATGTAAAATTATTTCTAGTTTATTCAAAATGCATGCTATTCAGTTTTTGCTTATTCCAAGTGTGTTTAGTAAACAAGAGTCAGTTGTGAATGATATGTTCTAAAATCAAATTTAAGGGTAAACTTAATTATGTCCACAGATGGTGAAGCATAATTGATGACAGTATGTCAATGTAAACTGGAACTAGCTGTGTCTAAAAACATATCATCATTATCAACAACATAACAACATTATGAATATTTTAAATGACTACTTTATAAAAAGGATGTGCTGGCTAATTCTGGTTGCCTCCATACATGGCCTAGTGTATGTCAACTATTTTTATTTATGTGAGTTGCTTTTTCATTCGGTACTACACATCCTGCTTTTATTGTTGCTGCAAAGAATCAACAGGGGAAATATTTTGGTAGCAAAAGGAAAATACACAGACTACACTTTTCATGAAACAATAATTGGGGCACTGCCACCTGAATTTCACGGGAATTAAGCAAGGAAAATAAAAGAACATAACCTTCTTTCTGCATGATTTACCATCACCAACAGTGAAATTCTTTGTTGTTATTATTTCATTTGATAGCAGCCACTTCTCATTTACATAAGACGGAGTGAATAAAACAGTAGAAGAGCATAGGCACTTCCAAAGGGAAGGCAGAACATTTGTTCATTATATGACCACAGTTCTTACAGGTGAAATTGCATTTCAGTGGTCTGAACATTATGTATGATTACCAGGTTTACATGTTTCCAAAGAAACTCTCCCTGTGTTGTTCATTTGTTATAAAGCTGTGAAACTTAGAAAGCTTTATTGCTATTTGGTTTTGTTTTCTTTCTTTTAAATATAGGTTTCTCTTCTTATGATGAGTGTATTTTAACATTTCACTGAAGACTGGTAGAAGACAAGAACATTGATTCTCAGGCAGCCTTCTGTATGACTAGTTGGAGTGTGGGCATGGCCTAGGGTGCTTGTCAAGAAACTTTAGTGTCACTCTACCCTTGCTTTCTAGGAATAACATTAGCGTGTTAAGTGTTTTTAATCTCAGATTGTTCTTGTTTGCCTAGAAGATGCTTGCAAAAAGCAAGTGGCCGTTTATCATATTTGTATAAATTCCCTTCTAATTCAGAGAAATCAGAGGGGAAATGAAATCTGCTTCCATAAATCATTACAAATCTGATGTTCCTTGTTCTCATTCTCTCATATAAATAGCTGAACAAAGCAGTGATTTGCTCTGTAAGGAGCCCACATAAGGAAAGTCCATAATAGTGGCATAGACTGGAAAATATGAAATATGAGAAACAAACAAGGATACACTCCTCTCTTTGAAAACCTGTCTATATCCATCATTTCTCCCAAGGCCAGCTTCTAATTGGACCTGTTGTCAATACAAAAGAAGTTTGTTAGTATTAACTTGTCAGTGCTTTGGTGCTATCATAGCTCTGAAGCAGCTGTTGCGGTTCCCAGGTGAACAGTACGGTACATGACAGGGAAAATGTTGCTGAGAAAGTGTTGTTTGTAAGCTGCCATTACCCTTGCAAGTTGTTACAAACAGCTGATTACCATAGTAGCATCTCTTCATGCCTCCATTTCCATTTGCTGGGGCCTTACCTTCCCTGAGAATGAAACAGAAAAATTTTTGTGGATTCTCTGGCATACAGCAAGACTTCCATAATGGTCTTCTCCAAATGCAGAAGAGACAGTGGGATTGGTATGTAGCGTTAATGCATAAGTGTGCTTAGGTAAAGAATGTAATAATGTAAATAGACTTTATGCATGTTTTTAATTATTATTAACAGTATGCTTTTATTTATGTTATACTTGTTTCCTGCTACAGGAAAATTTAGATTTCATGAAGCAATTACAAGAAACAGGCAGAAATAGGTTAACAACAAAGTGGAACAACTTTACTACTCTGAATATATGAATAATTAAAAAAAAAAAAGGAAAAGAATAATACTTATTCCATGAAAATATGAGAACTTTGGGAAAACCGTTAAAGAAAACATTCCACTGCAAGAAGAAATTCAAAAAGCTAGTACAATTTTCTCTGAAGAAAGCATGTCCAATGGATGCTATAGCCATTCAAGCATAACCCTGAGATTTCTGTGAATATAAGTTTATGCATCCTTGTTTAAATGGATTTTTTCTAGGGTTGCAAAATAGCAGTAGATCAAAGCAGCCATCTCATATGTTCTACTTGTGTTATGCTATGACTGTATCAACTGTGATTAAAAAAAAAAATTAAAAAAAACCTGAATAAAATTTAATTTAAAATCCATTATGAAATCTATGTTTAAAACAAAGGCACTACAACATAAAATATCCAAGACCACTTTTATTACCCTACATTCCCCATTTAAAGGATGTGATGGTTTGATGCTAACCTATGTCAGAGGTAGAGCCATAAGACTTACTCTAAAGTTCAGATGAAAGCAAGTTTTCAAAGGTTTATGGATCTACTTGGTTTATGTGTCAAGGTTTTGGTAGCAGGGGGAGCTGCAGAGGTGGCCCCTGTAAGAAGTGATCAGGAGCCGCCCTCATATCCGACAGAGCTGGTTCCAAAATGGACCCACTGCCGGCCAAAGCTGAGCTGGTGGCACTTCTGTGATAACATATTTAAGTAAGGGTAAAAATGTTGCACAGCAGCTGTGAGAGAGGAGCGAGAAAAATGTGAGAGAAACAACCCTGCAAAAATGAAGGAGAAGAAGGAGGAGGAGGTGCTCCAGGTACCAGAGCAAGGATTCCTCTGCGTCCTGCGGTGAAGGCCATGGTGATGCAGGTTGTCTCCCTGCAGCCCATTGAGGTTAACAGTGGAGCAGGTATCCACACTGCAGCTTTTGGAAGATCCCACACCAGAGCAGGTGGAGATACCCTGAAGAAAGCTGCAGCCCATGGAGAGCCCACAAAAGAGCGAACTCCTGGCAGGACCTGTGACCCATGGAGAAAGAAGGTCACACTGGAACAGGTTTTCTAGCAGAACCCTGTGGGGGACTTATGCTGGAGCAGTCTGCTCCTGAAAGTCCTCATCCTGTGGAAAGGACACATGCCGGAGCAGTTCTTGAAGAGCTTCAGCATGTGGGATGACTCCACATTGGAGCAGTGGAAAAGTGTGAGGAAGGACTGGCAGACATGTAGTGTTATAAACTGATCACCACCCCCATTCCCCATCCCCCCTGTGCCACTCGAGGGAGAGAAGGAGACAGAAGAGTCAGGAACAGGAACAAAGGAGTGAAGATGAGCATGGGGAGAAGGGTGGGGAATGGGAAAAAGGTATTTTTTAGTGTTGTTTTTTTCTCATCATCCTACTATATTTTTAATTGGCAATAAATTACATTCACCTTCCTCAAATGGAACCTGTTTTCCTGTGATGGTAATTGGTAAGTGATCACCCTGTCTTTGTCTCAGCCCACAAGCTTTTTCATCTCATTTTCCCTCCTTGTTCTGTTGAGAGGGAGTTAGAGAGCAGCTTGGTGGACACAAAGCAGCCAGTCAAGTTTAACCCACCATAATGGATCACCTTTTGAAAGCAATACCTCTGATGAGTATATGATCAAAAGGTCCATTTGCTGCAGTTTTGACGGACTTCTCTGTCTCATTGCAAATTCATGTCACTCATATATGTTGTGATTGGCTGAATTGTCTCTGGAGCTTCTCAGAAATCTACAGTGACGGGCTTTCTAAATAATTGAAGTTGCAAAGAAAATTTGCTGTGTCTTACACATTCTTTGCAGAAGTGAACAGAATTGCTTTGAAATGACTCCTATCTCTTAGGGGACTATTGGACATTTTTCTAAAAGGCTATCTTCTAGATGGTGCAGTAGTGTTTTATTCTGTCAGATCTCTTAGCCTGACAGTCACAGGTGCATGGATGGTCAGAAAGCCTGGGATGGGAATTCAACAAGGACTAGCTTAGTAAGGATCAATTCAAACAGAAGCTTAGGGAAGTGAATTTCATACCTGTATATGTCTATCCTGACTACTTATGACTGTTCATTCAGCAATATGAGCTCACTTTGAAAAGGGAGCATTATCTTTACTACTGTACAATAAGTTAAGCAGTCTATACTTTGTATGCTTCAAGCAAGGCAGGAGGGACAGTGTGGTCCACTGGAGTTAGTATAGGATTAGGAGTTCCTGACTTCAAATTCCAGCTCTCTTAAAGGCTTGATTTGTGTCCCACAACAACATGCTTAACATTGTCAGTTTCTCAATAAGAAACTTGTCTGAAAAGGGTAGTAACATTTTTTTTTCTCTTCTTAAGAGTGATGTGGATATATATCACTTATAATTGGAAAAGTATTCTGAAATTAAAAATCTGTACTTTGTAGTATAGTGATATGACTTCTAGTATGACTGCTAAAACTAGTAGCATTTCATTCCTTTATCATGAATTCACTAACAGAAATCAGGATTTTGCTGAGAACTCACACATCCTATTTAGTAGACAATTATCTCTCTAAGGTGAGTGCCAGGATACTGGGAGAAATTTTCATTACTAGGTTCTCATACCTAGCTAAACTCAGGTTATTCTATGTAAAAATCTTGAGTAAATTTAAGCAAGTTGAAGTTGAAAAGAATAAGTTTATCAAGAAGGTTCTTGATGAATGGTTAGTTGTGACACTGTAGAACAAAGAGTTATTTGCAATGTGGAAATGTAAACAGATCTTAAAAAAATCTCCAAAATTTCATGTACTTTCTAAGATTTTATTGCATGATTTTAAAAAATTACAGGTTCTGAAGTGCACATTTTTTATCTTTGGTATCTGAGATAGCCAAATTTAATTTATAGCTGTCACTGACTTTCGCAGTTCTGCTTCATTTACAAGCCATTACCTAATAGCTGTCTTTTGATAAAGTGTCATTTCATGCTTTTTGAGGTAACTGGAGTAACTGGTAAAGAAAAAGGAGACAGTAATATATCATCATATGTGATGGATACATTCTATTCTGCAAGCACAGAGAAAGGAACAATTAAAAGCAAAAGAAGAAAGATTTCTTTTCCAATTCCAATAATTTAAATAGTCAAATGTGTTAAAATATTGTAACTGAAGCTTACGACTGAAATACTGAGTTTATTAAAAAATTTTGCAAAGCAACAGAAGCTTTCAAGCAACTGATTTTTCCTCTGTTTTGTAGATCTATAGGCCTGGAAAGTGTCACTTGCTAGGACAGCTTGCTTAGACCATTATGTTTATACTATTAATTTTTACCCTAGACAAATTCCTTGGAAATTCACTAAGGAAACAATTCAAACTTCCTGTTGAGTAAGCTATAGAGTTTATTTTAAGCAAATTTCTTCTATCCAATCAAAGACATATCAAAATTTGCAGAGTTTATCTTGTGTGACCTGGAGCCAACTTACTTGCATGCATCCAGAGGGAAATGGCCAGTATTTTAACGAATTTTACTGTCCCATCTTTTCTGGCACATGCATTCTGTTTTTCTGGTTCATCTATTACTGTTCTATTCTGGGTTCGTGTCTGCCCCTCATGCTCAATACAAAAGCTAATTATTGAGCTAACCAGCTTTTCTAAAGGCTTTGCTTTTGCATCTTTGGTGCTTCATGAACAGAATGGCAAATTAAAACATAGATAAATGATCCAGAATTGAAAACAATTGTTCTACTTATCATTTAATAATGAACACAAGGGGTTTTTAAGAGAACATATATATTCAAAGACATTTACAAGTCTGCTGTTCCACAACTCATGCATCACCTCCTCACAGATTTTTTTTGCAGTAATAGTTACCTAACGAGACTGTTTAAGATACATCTTACTGAATGGTTCTAATCTATATAGGTTCTTATATCACACTCATGACCATAGTATCTGAGTGCTTTCTGGTAGTGCATTAAGTAATGCGACTAACATATGTTGCATATTTTGTTCTTTCATAATTTCCTCAAGGGAAGAACTACGTGCAGAGTAGTGTTTTGTTTTGGATAGTTTTTTTTTTAGCACTCCATGACTTGGCGGTTATTCAGTCCACAGAGGGTCACACAGGCGAAGTAAAGATTATTGTGAGTCACAGAATCATCACAGAAAAATATAATGAGGGATGAAAAGCTTACCTTGAACTGAGGTGTTGAAATGAATGTCCTAAACATTCAAATATATCTATTGATAATTTTTCACCTGTACATACCCAAAAACTTCTTTCTGCAGCATCACCTTAAGAAATGATACATTTTACTCCTATCAGGTGGGTGATACCTAATCATTTAGACTAAGCAAACCACAATATACACTTAGAACTTTTGTATTTCACATCTGAGAGCTCATCTAGACAATTTACCTGTGTCTTGTGTAGAAACAACTTGTAATTCACTTAAGCAGCTAGCTTGGATTATACTGCAAAGATAGGGACTCAAGTCAGAACCACACTGACAGAGTGTTTTATGTTCCTTTCCATTCAGTACCACATATAAACTTAACTATTGGCTTTCTCATTTGAAGACAATAAACGTAAAGCAGATGCCTGCAAGTAAGCATGTGTTTAAGTACTCTCTTGTTTCCATGAATCAGGGCATAAAGACTGTAAAAGGCCTATTTACATCCTTTATCCCATTTCTCAGACCATGTGCAGTTCACATATGCTTCCCTTATGGCAGGTTTAATAGGATTTTTTTTCTTTTCCAGTTGTTTGCAGTGGTTCAAGGAAAGGTTCATTTACTTCTTCACAGCACAATTGCATAGCTTAGCCAATCTTGGCTGTCTGGCTGTTCCCTCTGAGTTCATTCTTACTCTTCTTTGCCTCATCTTAGTTTCCTTCTGGGATAAAGCAACAATTCTTAAGACAGTAAATTATTTTTCCATCTTGGGGTGGAGAGGGAAGTTTAAGGTGAGGAGACACTTGGATGCCTAAGTTAGAAGGCTAAGCTCTTGACAGTCATTCAATGTCACCAGAAGGCAAGTGGGGCAGGAGTTACCTTCAGTGCTGTGTTTTTCCAAAGTCTTATCAGGGCATCAAAGAACGTGAGTACATTCTTTGTGAGAAAGAGTGAGCAAGAATTTCTCAGAACTGCCCCAAATCTAACTAGACAATCTGTTTACCTCTTTATTCTAAGTGATAAAAGCATTTTTTGGCTTGTGTATTTCACTTGTTCCTGAAAAAAATAGTTTATTCCCTCTCGTTCCTTTGGCTAATCTGAGACATCACTCGCAGATGGATTTCTCACTGCCACGTTCCCTGTTTAAGTGTTCTGGAATGAAATACCTGACTTTTCCTAAGTGATACTGTGCCTTTGTGCTTCTAAACCATAGAAGGGCAGAACAAAGGACAGAGGCGACTTTCAGCATGGTGCTTATTTAAAAAGATACTTGGCAAATTTCTAGATGTGCATACAGCAAATTAAAAGAGTGAAGAAAATAGAGTCTTTTGAATCTAATGATTATTTAAGATGTGTTCCATTTTGCATACTAATAAAGCATCATTGTTTGCGTTAATTTAAGTAAAATTTATGGCATCACTGATGATATTTATCAGCATGATACTGCTATGGAAATTTAGTTAATAAGAAAAATAATGAACCCCTGTGCAGTTTCAAATTGCTTAGTAGCAAGGATTTAATGTAAAATTTCAAATTTGTTTTCAAGCAAGACAATGTAAAATGTACAAAATCTTTTTTATACTGATTCACATTTATATGCTTTAGCTATGTATGTTGGAAAGTCCGGACTCATTAACACTTCATTTAAAGAGGTAGAAAACCACATACAATAATTAATTAAAACACCATTAATCAAAATAAACAGGATAATTACAGATATCAAAGAAAGCTATCGAGCATTGAAGTTGGGCTACCTAAGAAATCCAGGAGTGAATTAGCTACGTTCAGGGAGGTGTCTACTTCTTATTTATTTTTGCAAGTCAAAACCGACAGAATTGTCACTATTTTTTACTGCAGGTGTTTTCAAATGAAATCCAGTTTAATTAATGCCATCCAGAATTGCATTGTGATATAATGCAAAGTGCTTAAAAAAAGATGGAATTGGAATATTCCATAAGTATCAAAGGAAACTGTAAGCTTGCCAAGATGAAGGCCTATAAGAAGTGAATGAACACCTCCAGAAAATGATAATTCTGTAAAACACAGCCAAATGTGCTATGCATACATGTGAAGAGAGGGACACAGGAGA
>NW_009597603.1:26593-53963 GCF_000690535.1 Cariama cristata | reverse complement strand
GGAAAGAGAATAAATAATCAGAAATACTTTGTGCGTTGAATATCTTGTTTCTCATGTAAATTTGTCCCATTTGTCTGTTAAGTATACTATATATATGTGTATGTGTGTACATATGTTTATATATGCGTGTGTGTGTATATCTGTACTCATACACTAGGTTGTATTCTAAGTTTTTTTTGAGATATCACCAAAAATCCCTCTGAAGAACAACAGTTCTTCAGGAAATTTCATTTTTATGCTTGCTCATGACTGTATCTTGGTATTATTTTTTCAGCCATCATCTTACTTAAAATTTAGCATTTTAATAAAAATACTAGTTTTGAGATGACCATTCAGAGAGCTACATTTGGTGAAACAGCAATAGAATTTTCTTAGCTCTTTGATTATGCTTAATCAAGCTTTAAACTCAATTGCGATCTGCAGTGTTTTCAGCGAGAGTTGGTATGATGTAAGGAAAGTGTTCCTGATGACATGCTGTCACAATAATCATCATTGTTATTAAAACAGGGAAAATGTTTTATGCTGGAACAATATTCTGTCAAAAATATCAATTCAATACATCAAAAAATTCACAGAAATACAGTGGTGGGTTTTTTTTTTATTTTCATGGAAAAGTGTGTTTCTGGTGTAAAATTCAAAATTATTTGAACTTTTTTGTTTTATTGTATATGTCCTGCAATATTTGTAACATTGCACTGTTCAAAACTAGTGTTATAACTTAATAGACACAGTGATAAAGCTCAAACAAGAGGAGGCTTTTCATCCAATCCTATCCAAACATAACAAATTCATATTAGCAAATACTAGTATTTATATTTACTTCATACTTCCACATTGAAATGATTGCATTTTGATTTATTTCAAAAGTTTCTCAATATTTTGATTTTTTAACTCAATCATGGGAAAAGAAAAATGTTTTCCTACAATATTAGTCTAACTGTTCTCATAGTATGTTGTTCAACATAAAACTGGAAAATACAGTTGTTCCTTGCTGACTATTTGTTTAGAGATATTGCGGAAGTATATGAAAGATTTAGTTGTCTCCCCTCAAGACTGTCTAAGGTGGCTTCCCTATGTTCTGATCTATGATTTGCAATTACGCTTATGAAGAAAATAGAGAAAAAGAGACGGGATGACCTGTCAAATTGTTACTAGTTCTGGGAAAAAAACATAGACAATGTGCTTAATATATGTCTTTTTATCTAGATAATAAACTCTTTTATTATGTATTTGCACAGTGTATAATGAGGCTTCATAATATACTTGCATGAAACTGCAATAACTTTTGTTTAATAATGACTAGAAGAGAATAATTCTATTAACTACAATACTGTATTTAATTATTTCAGTTTTTAAAGACTTACTGTAGTTAATTGCAGAGACCAAGAACTATTTTTCCTCCTTCATGTGTGCAAATTGACTTCTGTTTTCATTTTGGTTATTGCTATTGTGCTGTTTGAGGATTTTGTTTTCCTCATAAATCTCTCACAGATAGAGCCACTCAGTATTACACATTCATGCTTTGAGCAGTAGTCAGAACTCCTTGCAATTCCTTTTAGGTGTTAGTTCCTGCAGTTCATTATTAGTTGCTTCGAAATGTGATGCAAGTATTTATCTACATACCGTATTGTAGATGAATTAAAAGGGAGTTTACATACTATTGGCCAACATATGTGTCACTTTCCCTTTCCATCATCTTGCTTTTTCCCTTTTCCTTTTGTTTTTTCCTTTCCCTTTTTCTTTTTTCAAATGTATTGGAATATTCAGAAAATATACTGGTAAATTTGCTACTCTTTCTTGAATGATAATAATTTCACTAGCAGGGGTTATATGTCATGTACTGAGGTCCAAATGCATTGCTTTCCACAGAAACCTGCTTTGTTGGGTTTTTGTTAACAAAAGTTAAGTTAGAATAATGAAGTTTAGATCTAGAGATCAAAAGCAATGTCATTTTTAATATAAAAGCAATTCCAATTGTGATAATTTTACATAGAAGTTACTTTAGGAAAATTCAGGCTTGATCAGAAAAAAACAAACAAACAAAACAGTTTAATTTTCAACATATCGTAGAATCATAGAATACCAGGTTGGAAAGGACCTCAAGGATCATCTGGTCCAAGCTTTCTTGGCAAAAGCACAGTGTAGACAAGACGGTCCAGCACCCTGTTCAGCTGAATCTTAAAAGTCTCAAGTGCTGGGGAATCCACCACTTCCCTGGGGAGATTATTCCAATGGCTGACTGTTCTCATTGCGAGAAGTTTTCCTCTTGTGTCCAATTGCTATCTCCCCAGGAGTAACTTGGACACTTTACCCCTCCTCTTTTCCATGTGAGTCCTTGTAAAAAGAGAGTCTCTGACTTCTTTGTAGCCATCCTTTAAATATTGGAACATGGTGATAAGCTCTCCCTTAAGCCTTCTTTTCTCAAGGCTGAACAAACCCAATTCTCTCAGCCTTTCCCTATGCAGCAGGCTTCTCGGTCCTTCAATCATTTTTGTGGCCCTTCTCTGCACCCTCTCCAGCCTGTCCACATCTTTTTTGTATAGAGTTACTATGAGCATTAGTTCAGAAGCTTTGAGACTTCACTTTCATTATTTGACTTTAGAAAACTGCAGAAATACTGCTTTATGAAGCTCAATATGTCAAAGAAGTGATTTAGCATCACAGTATGCTCCTGGCAAACAAGAGTTTTCTACTACTCTACATGTTCTCAGTTTGCATCTTGGGTACTGGCGGTATTATTAGCGTATACAAAGATGCCTTTCTTGTTTCAGGTAGTGTTCAGGACTCCACTTTAAAGAGGACTCTGAAGCTTTTCTATTTATACAATACATCTCCTTCTTTCTTGCACCTCAAAGTGTGAGACTGACAAGAAATATTGTGTATGATTAAGTAATTTCATACCTCTAGAAGCTCATGAGACATTCTCTGTACAAAAAAACCACCAGCTAAATAAAGGCAAAACCAATCTCCCTGCCCCAGAAAGCAGATGAGTGTCTCTCTTGTGAAAATACCTCGTTGTTAGCAAGCTAGCTACAAAACAGGAGCTGAACCATTTGTATAAGATTATGTGCTACTGTGCGTCACAGTCTCTTGCCAGACTCTACTGGATATAAAAAAGCCTCCAGTAAGACAGAGAATGTAACTAATATATTATTTCTCAGAATATGCAAAGTTAGGGTAGCTTCCTCGTGGCTCTTTCCGCTCTGGTCCTATCCCTTAATAAGCCTTGCATGCTCCCATTGTGGTCTTATCTTGCTCTGAGGGGTCAGGCACTCTCTGGTCACACCTGGGTCATCACTCTGAGGTCTCAGGATAAGCCCCCGTTGTGCTCTTACCTTGGCTACAAGTGCAGTAGCCTGGGGCTGAGGTGTCAGGCACTCCCTGACCACACCTGTACCGTCTTCGGCTTTGATCACAGGTTAACCTCTGTGAGTGTGTGTTTGTGTGCAATTTGACTCAGAACTGTGTCTGTGTGCGTGTTATGTGATTTAACCTGCATCTGTGTAAGTAACCCTGCTGTAAGTCTCAGGTGACCTTGCCATTCTTGAATCTTTAACAAAGTGGCTATCTGGATTCTAACAAATTGCATTGAATCTCTTTGTTAAATTGGCTAATTATTAAGTGCTATTAAGAACTACACACCCTAATCTTGTGCAAAATATTAATAAATCTTAAATGTCTGCTAAACCAAAACCATATTCACAACCGTGATATAGAGGATTGATTGTACACATACAAATTCTTTAGATATAAACTGTTGACCATGTCTGGGACTAGGAGTGGATCCAGCCACACCTAGACTCCTCTTTGAGGAGTTTAGAAAGTAAGGGGGTCTACTCTGAACCTTGTGACTCAATAGGAAGCTTTTCTTCTTCTTTGTATCTCTTCCCTTAGACATAAAGCATTGATCAAGCCTGGGACTAAGTCTGGATCCAGACATACCTAGACTCCTCTCTGAGAAGGAGTTTAGAAAGAAAGGGGGTCCTTTCTGAACCTCGTGACTCAACAGGAGGGCCTCCCTGACAATCTGTCTGGCCCTGTCCTCTACACAGTGAACAATCAATCCTGTCAAGTCATTGTCACATTTATTATCAAGCTTTTTAAATCTCTGTTTTAAACATATTGCTACTTCTCTCTTGTGAGTGAAGTGCATCACTCCATCTACAACAGGATCACATAGCATTAGGAAGAGATTGTATTTGTGGTTGATTCCAGGTTCTGTCTTGCTCGCCAAGCAAAATTTCAATATGGGAGAAGATATCATGGAAAGAAAACAAAACCAGGAAAAATCCATCTTATAAAAAGGTGTTGACAGTAAGTACTTTCTCCCTGTTAAGGAGCCAAGTGTAGCATTCATCTTCTCTGAGGCAGACAGTCTTCCTATCCAGCCACAGGATTACCAGATGTATAACTTGGTTATATTCCAGATGGTATACCATGGAAGACTTCTCTATTTTGTCATTTTTCTTATGTTCACTTGCCTTCTTTCCTTTTCCTTTTACCACTTTTTCCTTTCTTTCTCTCAACTCATTAACCCAATGGTGGTGCAAAACTCGCTGGAATGTTACTGACTTCTAGCTGCTTAGTACATTTTGGATGGGCAAGAAGAAACTTTTTGTTTAAATGTTTGGTTATAAATTTGTTCACAATGGAGAGCTGTGCATACAGCTTTAAATGATTACTGATCAAGCTAACTCTGGAACTCACTTGTGGAGAACAGTTTATTCAATGAAACTCAGTACAGTATAAAAACCAATCCCAATTAGAATTGTGACAGGCAAAGTTTACAAACTGAGGCATGGGGCCATGCTATAATAGCCATACTGATTTTCTGAAGTAAGCTACATTGTGCCATATGGCTGAAAATTTCTCTACAAATACTGAATCAGAGATATCTGTTTCATATTCCATCTCAGTAGCTGACATTCTGTGGCATTCATGAGTCTGCCTCTTCATACTGTGTCAGCCTTTACTGCTGCAACAATGATAATGCTCATCCCATAGAATCATAGAATCATAGAATCATAGAATCATGGTTGGAAGAGACCTCAAAGATCATCAAGTCCAACCATATACCAAATGTCACCATGCCCGCTAAATCCACTAAACCATGTCTTGAAGTGCCACATCTAAATGTTTTTTGAACACCTCCAGGGATGGTGAGTACACCACTTCCCTGGGAAGGCTGTTCCAATGCTTAACGACTCTTACAGTGAAGAAATTCTTCTTAATATCCAACCTGAACCTAACCCCATGCAACCTGAGACCATTTCCTCTTGTCCTATCGGTAGTTACATGGGAAAAGAGACCGAGCCCCACCTTGCTACTTGAAGATGCTGCTTCAAGGGTTATATTGACACATACTCAATAAGCTATATTGTCAGGTGAGAAGAAGTACAGCAGCTCAGCTTTGCAAAGTGTGTGGCTTCAGTGTTAAAGAGACACGGATCATTTGCCATTTCTTTGGTATTGCATTGAGGGCAAAAGGAAAAAAGAGGTGTCAGAGCACAGTCTCAGCCTTATTTCTGTTCTTATTCTTTTATCATTAACCTACTGTCTGGAGTGGCCAGTGGGGTGCACTGCCTAGAAACTATTTCAGAACTAGGATGAAGTCAGTGTGGAAGAAGAGAGTTTTGACTCCCTTCTGTGGCAATGTTTTATGTGACCTACTCTTTTCTTGGAGAAGTTAAAGGTCCTCTGTGTTAGAACATTTTAAGTTCTAATTTAGTTTTTAGTTATTTCTATTAGTTTGGCTCCACTTCGTGTAAGTCATCTGAAGATTTCAAACATAATTTGAAACATGGAGCATTTCAAAAAGAATGGAAAACTGATGGACTTAAATAAACTATCTAAATTGTGAAAGAGGGATTTTCCGGTTGTGCATACAGAACACAAACTGGGGTGACTAGCCTCTGACACACTAATCAGTAGTGTGAGTAGTGAAAATATATGCCAGTGAGGTTCAAGTGGATTAGTGTTCTCTCCCAGAGATACTAGTCAGTGTGGTATTTTCCCGTGCTGCACATGACACTTTAAATTCAGATAACAGATGTATCTGCACCTGTACAGCCATTTATCTGGTGAATGGAACATTATTTTGGGTAATACCTATTTGGTATTTGTAAAAGTGTCTGTGACACTGTTAACAGTTACTATGCTAGTCAGATCCCTTGGCAGACAAAGAAGTTCAACTGTTGAAGGAATTTCAGCTAAGGTATTTTAAAATTAAGATTCATGAATAAGGTTATACTTTTTCTGTGTCTTGATCAGTTGACAAGCCTGAAGGAAGCTAGCTTATCTCCAGTATAGAAACCTCACTATCTCAGAAAAAGGGCATACCATTTTTGCTGAAACGATAAACTTATTTGAATGGGAGGGTATTTTCACATAACTGAGGTAATTCTGTTTCTTCAGTTACTTCATTCTCATGTCTGAGAGGTTTTATCAGGTTGCTGACTGCTGTAAACATATTCTTGTTATCCTCTATGGAAAAGGGCAGTGGAACAGAGGACAATAGTCTTTAGATACAGCCCAGGGCAACAGTAAGGTGTTCATTCAATCACCAAAGAATCTGAACGAATTGTTCTGGTGTCAAAAGCGTGTTGTACTTAAGCAATCAAACTAGTTGGTTTGGTAACCCTCCATAACTTCCGAAATGGAATGCTAAGTTAAAACCTATAAACTACTCTTCTGAAAATTAAACAAATAAAAGTTTGCCATAATTTATGAGTGTAAGACAGCCTCCAAAGCAGCTGTAAGTTTGGATTGCTTTGCTTCTCACTTACATCTAGTCTACACGACCACACCTAGATATTTAGATATACCTAGCAGCACACTGAGCCACTAGATGTACAGAACCTACGTCCTATGATCCTGTGGAAGTAGAGGCCAGCTGGGCTATAACACCCATGAATTATATAATTTGGGTATGCAGTATTCAGAATACCTCAGAGTTGCCCTCAGTAGACTGTGCAGATACAATGAAATGAAAAATCTTCCCCCTGAAAGAGCATCCATGTTTTGTTCTGGTCTCTTATGTCCAATTTAACTAGAATAATCATGACACCCTACAGCAGAAAATAATATTGTCAACCAGAGATTCAAAAGTGTTAAATTTCACTTGAAAAATTGTGGAGGTAGACTATGCCTATGACGCCATCGCCCATACTTACTAATGAACTGCCATAGGGTTTGCTTTGTATTTGCTTTGTGTTAGAAGTCAGACTTGTTTCACTCTGTGGCAGGCACCTGTTGACAGCTATCACCAGTGTTTCATTCTAGTATCTGCAAACCGCACATCTCCTGCCATGTTCTGAATTCAGTGTACTGAGCTAACAATAAAACATACCTTTATATGACATGCATTTGCTATTGAATTGTCACAGTTAGAGGATTTAGGTCATTATATGAGCAAAACTGGAAATCTGAGCAGCTTTCATTTTTAAATGTATGTTCTGTTGATTATTTGAATTTTATTCTATTTTTTGAACAAATATCTGTTTGTAGGCATAGCTCCTGCTCTAAAGTGACACTGCTATATCTTTAGTTAACTTGGGGAAAAATGCTAAGTGTTCCTTAAGCAAAACCAGAAAAATTGTGGAGACCTCTGTTCAGAAATATAAATTACAGTTCCAAAATTAAAACAGGTAGTTATGTGCCCAAATGATGATTTATTTAGTTTGCTGTATTTGCTTCCTAAAATGTGCCTGTTCATGAGCACACATAAGAACAGTAGAAAATTTTCTAGACAGGACGTTTATTAAACTGATGACACTGATAATCATGTTAAGGATTAAAAAGTACTTCTTATGAAATTTTAATTTCTAGAAACAGGAACAGTTGCAAAGAACTTCACATACTAACCTAACTTACTGACACAACCCTGTCACGGAACTGCACAAATTAATCCGAACCATGGAAAAACTTAAACTTTATTAACCAACAGAAACTTATAGGAAACAGGGACAATCCCAGAACCAATCAGCACTCTGGTAACATTTGAAACAAAAAGCCACTGCAGATCCATCGTGCCAGGTGGGGTCTTATTACTACACAGTGACATGTGAAAAATGATGCACCCACCCAGACTCACTCTCAAAAGGGGAGACTCTTTCAAGGGTACCCGGAAGAATCAATCTCTTGCCCAAAGGGGCAACGGCTCACTCAAGGATATATTCAGAAGAAATAATGACTCACCAGGGGGAGGTGAGGACACTCAGTCATGGGAAGTTTCCTCAGATGGTGTCCTGATCTGAGGGGAGAGTTTCCGTTCACCGTCTCGATGCTCCAAGAAAACCACTCAAAGGGGGTCTTCTGCAGGTGCCCCATTTATACCCTGGTTGGATGTGACTTGTGGTCATATTTGGGCATGGTCCAGAACCTTCTCTAGCCTGGGGTGCCTCATTGGCTGGGGAGCCCTATCTGTTGGCTGATAGGTCCCACCTCCTGCACTCCCCTGCCTGAGGGCATGTGTGCCTGGGGACGTCAAGCCCCAGCAGCTGTGTACGTGAGGACCACGAAGGTGGAGCGCAGAAGGCACGAAAAGGCCGCGAAAGAGCCAGCGGCTGCCATGCTGGAAGCCCTGGTCTTTGTCAGGGTGGGTGCATCTACCACAAAACCCAAACATTTAAAAGCCCTGAGGTGAACACTAGATTTCCAACTACTCTGGCCCTGGTGGCTTACTGAAATAGAGAACAGGGAATCTGGTGAAGTGTCATCTGCCATTACTTGCAATTTTATTTAATCTCTGACAATACAGTCATGAGATGCTGTTCAAGATTTAATATTCCTAAATTTAGATGCAGGTATTTTACACTTCCAACATTTCCACTGGCCATAGTGGAAGTTCAGAAACCTATCTCACATGTAAATATATGAGTCTTGTGCTGAATCCTATCCAGTAAGACTTAAATTATATAATCTCCAGTCACTTTCCAACTTTAAATTGTCTCAAGAAGAGGAAAACAACACTGGGAAACCCAGAAGAAAAATGACCTGAAAAAGTCATTTTATACCAAAGAATATTTTCAAGCAATCAATGCTTCTTTAGAAACCTGAGTCACTAATCTGTGCTTACTTTTAAAAACATATATACCTGTCCTGTAGGCAGCATTCTTCATTAACATGTTTGCAGTGCTTTGTTAGCTAAAACCTTCATTCAAATATGGCATTCCTACTCACAAAGCAAAGACAGAATTGGAAGCTCATTTCTTAACTATCACTGCATTTTCTGTTATGTTTGTCTATGCAGAACCCGAAGGCAGACTTTCTCTGTCTAAATGTCGACATCTCCTTCTGAATATCTATGCCAAAACTAATTTCCCTAAGCATTCTTAATACATTTCTTTATACTCCTAAACAGAGAGAAAGAACCAACTGTAGGGAACAGCTAATCTCAGCTTAAAATAGAAAGAACAAATTGCTTCCTAAAAATGCCTCTTTGCTTCACTTGGAGGAAATATAGAGATTTTAGGGAGAATAGACTTCCATTTTATAGACAACTAAAGGTAGGTGAGATGATTTTCACTCTAAGTATCAATATAAATAGCCACATCACCATTTATATGAATAGCTATGCACACAGAACCAGTATACTTAAGTTTAGGTACATTAAAGACTTACATCATGAAATTACAGCATTTAGATGAGAAAGTTATGGCAGTTTCATACCAAAGCAACTTTCTAAATTGCTTTAAAGTGAAGTTATAAAACTACAGTTTTGCTTCTAATCCTGGATTTTTTTCTGCTTTCATAATCCAGTGTTTACAGCTCTCATGGAAAAAGGTAAGTGCAGAGTTGTCAGTGTGGTGACTTTTCAGAAGTTAATAGCCACTTAGTCCTGGTGTGTAGCTGAATATATACATACATTGCATGCACACCTATATCACATGTACATGTATTAAAAACAATATATATATATACATTCCAAGGTAATTCTTATTGCAGTGCAGAGGCCTCACCTATAAATCCTTAATCGCCTAAAATGAAGGCTTTCAGAAGCCATTAGAGGCATAATCAAAGACAGAATCAAAACTAATAATGTTGAAACAACAAAATTATAGTTGTTTAGCAATATTAAAGTTTTGATGTGAATTCTTTCAAAATTTTACCCAATTTCTAAATATCCTAAGTGTCTGAAGCTTTTTTTCTTCCCCCCCTTCCTTCCTCCTTCCACCAGAATTCACTGAGAACTTTGAAAAGTTTTGATCATGTTAAACCTTAATCTCACATTCCTTAAATATAAGGAGATTTGACTGTTTTCTGTATTTAACTATATAGAAACTTGTAAGTGGGCCCATGTCTCTCAAAGTACCAGCCATTCTAGCACCCCACCTACTCATCCTAGTGCAACATTAATTTGTTATCAGAGCTCTCAGTGAGCTTCTTGTAACTGTTCTCTCCTGGTGGTTGCTTGCATAACCATCATTTTCTCTTGTCCTAAAGAAAAACACGTCAGAGGTGGTATCTGGTTTTATTGTTTGACTTTTTCTTTCTCTTTTGCATATTGCATATTTTTTCTCATTTTGCTCTTTTAATCTTACCAAGGCTTGTCCAAATTCTGATTTTCTTATTCTGCTTGCTGTTTGGTTTTTTTCTCTGTGTGTTTTGTCTGTTAATGTTATTATGTATTATTTTGTTGTGATTTTCTTCCTGTGATCTCCACATGTATGACTTGAAAAGTTTGACTACTTCAAGTATATAAACAGGAATTGAATTATTTCTTAGATGGACAGAAGAAGCTAAAGTAAATTCTCCATCAAAGCAAGGATATCTATATAGGTTATGTTAATATGTATGCAGGTATTATGTAGGCATTATGTTAATGATTACTTTATTATAAACCCATTTTTGATTTAGAGCTCCCTGTATATGAATAGCTAGAGGTTTCTGTACTGATACGAACTGATGAGTTTCGTATTTCAAAGGATTGTCTTTTTGCTTATTTCCTTAGTACTGTTCTGTCCGGTGAGAAGGCTTACTGTAAACAGAGGCATGAATAAAGCCATGAAAGTGGATCATTTTTGAAAGACTATAATTTTTTCAGAATCTTTGTACAGATATATTGTAGAGAATTTTAGAATAATACACTGACTCACCTACCAATACTACATCTTTTTGTAGGTGCTGCTTTTCTTGATAATCCACTGCCCTGCTGCACTGACCAATGACCTAATGTGCTGTTTTTTGGATGTCCAGAAATCCTGCAAAATGGCAGAATGACATACTAAGCAACTCTTCAGTAACAGCACATGTTCAGTCAATTTTATTTGTCCTCCAGGAAACAGATTCATTGTACATGTGATATAGAACCATATTGTGCAGGCACAGTATATCTAACAGGTATAAACCATTTTCAACTTAGTGTCTGCACAGCAGATTTGTGATGACATGCATTGAATCAACTACTTACAGGCTTGCAGTTCTTATTGGCAGTCCTGTATTGGTCACAGATTACATATTTTGTTGCTATTATTGCTAGTAAAATTTAAGTGATTTAAGTGATCCGACTAAAATTTAGGTAGATTAATGTTAAATAAAATTCCTAATGGTGATGTAGTTTCTGCTTTAATTGTGAATTCATGGTTTTATCTCTATTCCAGGGTTGATTAGTTTTGATGACACTGAATGGCTCATCATCAAATAAGTGTGTACTTTATTTTTGTAGTGAAGTTCACAACATTCAGCTGAGCACATGAATTTTCCTCTGAAGATACTAAACATGAGACGGGATGTAAACATAGAATGGATAATATCCAAAGCAGACTGCCTATAGGAAATATCCAATGAACTGTTCCTTTCCTGAAACTGGGTGCCTACCTCTCAGGTTTACAGGTAGTTGCCTCCATGAAACAAAAATGCAAAGATTGAAACATCTTCCACTTTTAGAAAAATGGCATGATTTTTGTTTAAAAGTAGGTCTTGCCTCTTCCACAATAACTTGTGTCTCTTTTTTATCCAATAACTGTTTAGAGTAAAGTTCATAAACAGTTCAGGAATGGGACTACTGATGTCCTTTTCCCTTACCAGAAAGACAGGTCTGTTTTCAAGTCTAAACAGTCAGGTTGCTTCTAATCTGTTGTCCTTCCTGCCCTGTGATTTTATTGCTGTCCTCTACAAGGTTTTTCAAATTTGATTCTTTTACCTTATGTTGTAGCCAGCAGATAAATAAAACAGGGTACAGATATTTTTAAGCATTTCCTTTTGCAACTGCTCTACTTTTCATGGAATACTTAAAAATTCATTGGTTTAGAGAGAGGGAAAATAAACATCACGCTATAATCTCTGGCTTCCAGACTAATTTTCACTGCTGATTAGTTTCAATGGAGATTGAGAGCTTTTGAAAATACTATTGGGGCCTCTCTAATATTTTAGGCATCCACTTACACTTTAAAATCTGATTTATTATCTTAGTTTCTCTAAAACAAGAGCCAGGATTCTGATATTACAATTTTTTTAAAAAGACTATATGAAAAAGTAGTAGACCACAATTAGGTAAGTTAGCTATTGAATACGATTAGAATAAATTCTAACCACAGTCACGGTGATTTAAATCTAGACTAATTCTGTTGAAGATGATTAAGTTCTTCTGAATTTACAGTGCCTTTTTTTTTCTTAATATCTTCAGAAAGAATTGGTTTTCTACGAATACCACAAGTTTAATATTAATCAATATTAGATTTATAAGAAACCAAGAATATTTTTTTTTTCAGAGAAGACCTTCAACCTTACTTGCACAGGTACTTTTTACTGAAGTTGGATTTCTAATGGGAGTAACACATGTTCGTGTAACTCAGGGCAGTAGGGACTTTACTGATGTCTTTGACATATTAAGAGAAGATTTAAAAATAGATTAAATTGATAGCTTAGAGGAAATAGATGATAAAACTATGCATGTTCATAATTTTTTACTCCTAATTATATTTTAAATTGTTATATCTTAATGTCAACTTAGTCTCTAATGTAGAGGGAATTTCAGTGTAAAAGAAGTACATGATTTTTCAAAGCACTATAGATATTTTACAATATAGATTAAAAGTACTTGGTAAGCATGAAGGAAAATGTGTCACACTGCATTGACTGTGGAAAGAAATTTCTAACATGCAAGACTGGACTGACAAGAATAAAGAGATATGGCAGACAGAAAGAATCACAGCTGTCTTGAACTTTCAAATTAACTCCTTTACAGCAGAGTGGTTTCCATGGCACATCACTGTTACTCTGCATACTTTTTTCTTCTCTTTTTTTTACCTTTTTAATTACTAAGCAGAACTGATTTTTGACACTTTGTTTACATAGAACCTCTTTCTGAAAAGTACAAAGCAAGCTATAGCTGACAGAAATTGGGAGTGCTCAGGTCTGGGCAAAGGGAATGCATTAGAGTTGAACTGGACAAAACCTATTTTCTAGCATTTACATCATACTGAAAATATAGTGGAATCTGATTTAAGCCGGACTGTTCCACTTTTACTCCAGTGAAAGTGCACTACATGTAAAGTTAGAATAACAGAGTGATGAATCGGACCTTTCAAAGTTAGAAACAAAACTAGTGCAACTGAATTTATAAACAGCTATGCTGAACTTCACAAAGTTATATCAGCTTAAAAATGTAACAGTTTACCTGTGAATTAAGTAGAAAATTCACCTCTTATTAATTTTAACGTGTATTTAAAGTACAAATCTGCCTTTTGCACTGCATTTGTCTATTTTATGATCACTTCTTTCAATGCCTACTAGTAATCTTTTTTTTTTTTTTTTCCCCTGATTTGTTGGTTTTCCTTCTTTAGCAGTCAGCCCCATGGCCTGCCTCTTGCAGGTACACCTCAGTATCACAGTGCTCCAGCCCTTATTTCCACTTCTTTATGCTGGCTTAGCATAGCTCCCTGCTGTAGACAGGAAGCTATGCTAAAGCCTTCCAGGCAGAAGTGCTGTAGATAAGTTCTTCCTGTGTCTCAGAGAACACTGGGAGATTTATTTATGTATTTTACTCCAAGGAGGTATGGTACCAAATGGAGACCCTGCTGGGATAATAAACTACACAGTATGTGTTTTAGGGCTCAACCAGCTGATACCCTTTTCTCTAAAGCAAAATATAGAAACAAAACAAAAGACACACCCCCCCCCCCAAAAAAAAAAAAAAAAAAAAAAAAAAGAAAAATCCTGTTAAAACATTTTTTCCTCTTCAGGGAACAGATCACTGTAAATTTCCCAGCCTGGCTTCTCGTTGTTGTGAAGCATCCTGCCAGGCTTTGTCAGGTGAAGTATGTAAGGTGACTGATGGTAAGCCGCATGATTCTCATCACAACAATGAATGTGGCAGGTCAGGAAAATCCACAATGAATAAATCCCTCGTTCAGTCAAAAATATTAACTAGTTATAAATACTGACAGTGCTGGATGGATTCTGCTGGCAGACAACCTTGTTCTGTTTTCATGAACACTTAGAGTTTGGATCAAACTCTTGTTTTCACGAGTGAACAGTAAAATTCCCCTTGACTTTAGAAAAATTACATTATGTCTTCTCCTCTTATACTCAAAGATATTGTACGAAGTCCAAGAGTTATAAATATCCACTAGAATCTATTTGTAGTATTGAGAGATATTATGACAATGATGACAAAATTAAGTAAGTGCTACTTGTCTGTGGACAATTATTTTTCTTCTAGTGTCTCCGCCGTCTTACTTCAGCCCGTAGAATCTTTTCCCTTCCTCTGATATGTATCATGAAGAGGAATATTAGTAACCACAGGCACAAGACTCTGTTTATAGTCTCTATATGTATGTAGTCTATTTGTTTGTATTCTATCCTGTTACCATGCCATCTTATTTTCCATTCTCTCCCTTGAGAAAGCCAGAGCAGTCACAAGGGAGTAGAAATGTCACTATTAGAAAATTCTGCATCTTCAGCTACATAGTAAAGTATTTGTTTCTAAACTACATCAGTGGATAAGGGAAGGGCTATGGATGTCATCTATCTGGAATTTTGTAAGGCCTTTGACACGGTCCTCCACAACATCCTTCTCTCTAAATTGGAGAGGTATGGATTTGATGGGTGGACTGTTCGATGGATGAGGAATTGGCTGGATGGTCACATCCAGAGGGTGGTGGTCAATGGCTCAATGTCCAGATGGACGTCAGTGATGAGTGGTGTCCCTCAGGGGTCTGTGCTGGGACCAGTGCTGTTTAATATCTTCATCAATGACATAGACAGTGGAATCATGTGCACCCTCAGCAAGTTTGCAGATGACACCAAGCTGAGTGGTGCAGTTGACAAGCCTGAGGGATGGGATACCATTCAGAGGGACTTGGACAAGCTTGAGAGGTGGGCCCATGAGAACCTCATGATGTTTAATAAAGCCAAGTGCAAGGTCCTGCACCTGGGTTGGGGCAATCCCCGGTATCAGTACAGGCTGGGGGATGATGTGATTGAGAGCAGCCCTGTGGAGAAGGACTTAGGGGTGCTGGTGGATGACAGGCTAGACAGGAGTCAGCAACATGCACTCGCAGCTCAGAGTGCCAACCACACCCTGGGCTGCATCAAGAGAAGTGTGGCCAGCAGGTCGAGGGAGGTAATTCTGCCCCTCTACTCCTCTCTGGTGAGACCCCACCTGGAGTATTGCATCCAGCTCTGGAGCCCTCAGCACAGGAAAGACATGGACCTGTTGGAGAAAGTCCAGAGGGAGGGCAACGAAAATGATCCGAGGGCTGGAGCACCTCTCCTATGAAGACAGTCTGAGAGAGTTGGGGTTGTTCAGCCTGGAGAAGAGGAGGCTTCCAGGTGACCTCATTGTGGCCTTCCAATACCTGAAGGGGGCCTATATGAGAGATGGAGACAGACTTTTTAGCAGGGTCTGCTATGACAGAACAAGGGGTAATGGTTTTAAACTAAAAGAGGGTAGATTTAGACTTGACATAAGGAAACAATTTTTTACAATGAGGGTGGTGAAGAACAGGTTTCCCAGAGAGGTGGTGGAAGCCCCATCCCTGGAGGCATTCAAGGTCAGGCTGGATGGGGCTCTGAGCAACCTTATCTGGTTGGAGATGTCCCTGCTCACCGCAGGGGGGTTGGACTAGATGACCTCTAAAGGTCCCTTCCAGCCCAGATGATTCTACGATTCTATGATTTCACCTCCACTTTGCTCAATTTTATTGAATGGATATGCCAAAGTTTATTGGAAAAGTAATATACAGTACTGAACAATGGTTTTGTTTCACTGTTTTCCTTTTCTTCCTTGTTTCAGCTGTTAGGAGGATGTTGTAGAAGGAGAATGTTTTTCTTTATGCAGATGTGCAAAACTTTGATTAGGTCCTCACTTGGCATTTTTAAATAATTGCTGTAACTCAGCTGTTTACAAAGAGGTGAGTGAGCTTTCTCTGCGTACTGTTCCACTAATTTAATAGATACTTTTATATGCATGCTATTTGCTAAATCTTTGACATGATGTGGTGACTCCTTTTAAAAGATTACAATGAGGTACAGTAAATCAGCATTTTGTTAGCATAATTTCTTTTAAAAATAACTTTTTTTTTTCAGATCAATGAACCATTTTAAAATCAATGAAAATTGGAAATATTCAATTAAACTTTATTCTGATCATGTTTACATTAAAAACAGCAAATACATATAATCTTATTTATTAAGTAAAAATATTTTCATTTTTTACAATAATTTAACAAGCAGAAATTTTCACTTACATAACCTTAGATGCTTGAAAATAAATCAGTTCATGTTTATGAAAGTTCAATGAAGCTGAGGGAGAAGGCAATCCATATATCAAATCTGATTTGATACAAATGGTGATCTTCTAATTTACACTGAAAGAATATCATTGTTTCTCTCAAAAGGTTTTCAGATCTATAAAAACAGTCTGTATAAAATTTGTCCATTATATTAGGTTAAATATATTCTTTAATTTCTCCCTCTGTATAAAATACTGAGCTCCTTTTCTAATTTTCTATTTTTACAGAAATTATGAGTTAGTTATCAAAACTGAATGAATGAATGATGTCATCTGTCTGTTTCAGATGTACTATTTTCAGTTTGATGTTTCAGTTAGAGAACTTTTTGTCTCTTAACTGATTCATGACCGGACCATAAATTAACTAACAAAAAACCCACAGAAAATAATCTTTTTAATTAAACTAAAGACAAAACCAATGACCTCATTTTTATTGTATATGTATATTGTTATTTTTCAATAATTTAGTTCTCTTTAAAGAACAATCGACAAAATCATATTCTTACATTTATGCTTCTATGTGGATGCTAGTGTGACAGATGACCTCACCTATCTGTCATTCATGTTAGGTATATTAACATAATCTAAAAAATATTCTACAAGTGATTGTTTAACTTTTCAGTAGTATGACTTCATGGTGATACCTCAAGACTAATAAAAAACTTGAATACTCTGAAACTTAAAGGAGATTTTGAGGGGAAGTGTTTTGGCATAGGTTGAAAAAGGAAACAGTAATGGACAGTCTTTTTATTAAGGCAAGACTTGAAAAATGCTTTGTAGAAATGAGAAAAATAATAGCAGAATGTGATTGTAGACAGAAATCAAAAGTATCATGTGAAAAAGAGAAATGTGTAGAAATGAAAATTTCTTTTTTTGTTGTTTTGGTAGAAGAGAATAATCTCAAACATTCACAAGGAAGATGGCACCCCTGAGGGAATGCTGCTCCAGCACAGTCCCATAAGAACAAGCCTAAGCATACTGTTCTCAGAAATAACCAGAAGAATATAAAAAGGAGCAAGACATGCATTGACACACAAAACCACTTTATAAACATGAAGAAGAATAATTTCCTTCAGAATTAACTTTCTGTGTAAAAACTAAGGTAAGTGTTGTTATTGAAGTGTGTTCAAATGAGGAATTGAGAAAGGCAAGTATACAAAGTGGCTCTGACCGAAGTTAACATTGGAATTTTACACAAATGGCCAAACATGTGCCTCTGATCAGTAGAAGAGCAGTTAAATGTGGTCGGAAGTTTTAAAAGCTTGTTTTAGGTATCACTGAATCCAGTGGAAACTGAAAACATAAATGAGTCTTAATTAATGGAACTAATTAAATTCTATTCATTTCAGTGACCGTATAACTTATTTATACAGTTCTTCTTTACTATTGTTCTAAGGCTTATGTGGAAAATCGGTAAGGAGAAAAATCAGTATTCTTCACGGAGTTATTTATAAGTTAAGATGATAAAGTTATGCCTATCAACACACTTTGGATGTTAAAGGCACCTAGTCTTTAGGAAGTCTATGAAAGGATGGTGATATGATAACTGAGAGAGTTGGGGTTGTTCAACCTGGAATAAAGAAGACTCAGGGAAGATCTTAGAGCAGCCTTCCAGTACCTAAAATGGGCCTACAAGAAAGATGGAGAGGGACTTTTTGCAAGGGCATGTAGTGATAGGACAAGGAGCAATGGCTTTAAACTGGAAGAGGGTAGATTTAGACTGGGTATTAGGAAGAAATTCTTCCTGGTGAGGGTGGTGAGGCACTGGCACAGGTTGCACAGAGAAGTTGCGGATGCCCCTTCTCTGGAACTATTCAAGGCCAGGTTGGATGGGGTTTTGAGCAACCTGGTGTAGTGGAAGGTGTCCTGCCTGTGGCAGGGTGGTTGGAACTAGATGATCTTTAAGGTCCCTTCCAACCCAAACCATTCTACAGTTCTACGATTCTATGAAATAACTTGAACATACGAATGCCACCTGAACAATTCTGGCATCTTGCAACTTGCTAGCAGGTGAGGTTTTCGTAATCCTTCAACTCCCTTAATGGTCATCCAGTGGTCTCTTAATTTCCAGGACAAAGATCCTACAATATTTATTAGATCTGATGAATATATGTACTGGGAAACTCAAGTGCACCTTGCACTAAAATGTATATGACAAGCTCTAGCGATACAATGCATGGTTATGTGCTTTGACTGGCATTTATGTCTTAGTGTCTGTTTTATCACTTTCCCCAAATCCAAGGGATACTTATATTGATAGGATAGAGCTATTCTTGAAAATACCTATAATCTTCAGTTTTCATGCCTAACACTTTCCAGAAATTGTGGTCCAGTTAAACAGAAAGTCAGAAGTCACATTTTGATATCCAACTGTAAAAAGGAAAATTACAGTGCAATTTTCTTACACAGCAAAATATCTGAGTCCTTTCTTTAAGGAGAAAAATTAGCTCAGCCTTAACAACAGAACATAATAACTCCTAAAATGTGGGTTTTCTATTAATTTCTGAAAGTGAATATTTTTTTATTATGTTCATATCCTTTGGGAGATATGAATTCTTACCATAATTAAAGGCTGAAATAGCCTGAAGATTGTATTTTCACCTACATTCCATTCCAGGTTAGATGCCCACAGCAATATACCCCTTGTAGCAAGTACGATGTACTCTAACCCATACATCCACCTAAGATCTCTCAGCGGTGCAGTTTCTGAAAGAAATATGTTGGGAGGGAAGCATAGGGTGAGAACTGGTCCTAGTTATTTATGTTTCAGTCACTGTTGCTATGAAGTGTTTGAGTTGGGGAAGACAAGACACTATTTTCTAGATGTGACAGACCAATAATTATCATTTAATACTCCTTTCCCTGAGGTCTCTTCTATGGAACAAAGGGCATTGATTCTTGTGAACATTAATAATTAATATGGTTACTCTATTCAGAGCAATTTCAGTGGCTAATAAGGTTACTGCTATCTGTATTTTAGTACTGGTTTTGCCTGTGTTAGTAACACAGCTGCATGATTAAACCAGCCCTTTGTTTGTGTCCCTCTCTCCAGATGGGTACTTGGCTCAGTATGACCCCAAAACAATTAGGTAAGTGACGTTGCTGTGCTATTTGCATCTGATCTTAGATGTCAGATATCCTGTATGCCAACATAGAGCTCAGATAAGCCTATACACATTGTGTGTAGGCCCTGAACTCTCTCAACTACACTTCTGATTTCCCCTATGAAATAACTAAAGTCTTGTTTGCCCTGTCAGATCATTTAGTTTTGCTGCCAGACGTGACTTTTACATGCCTGTGAAGAATTGCTCAGGAAGGCAATAAGGTTCTGCTCTGAGAACATGGGAGATTTACATGCAAGTTCTGGTTAATTGAACCCAAACCTCTAATTGAATCTGCAGGAGCTGGATCACTGACAACTAAACTGAATCCAACTGCCAGGTTTAATTCAGCAGTCCCTTATGAACCACTCACTTTGTGTGTGCAGCTCCTACGCATCATCTGGATAATACATGTTATCTATGGAGGCAGGTAACCCTTGTGCAGCTTCAAATCTGCTTTGCTTTAAGTCTAGATTCTCAGCTATACTCTCTGATAGACACATGAATGTGAATTACATCTTCAAAAAAATTGTTTCAGTGCCACTTCTGCGCTCACAAAACACTTCCTACAAGAACTGTAAACTGAGTGCAGCTTTTCAAACAATTAACAGTGAAATTACTTAAATCTACAATGACAAGTTCTAGAAGTGTAACTTTATACACAACTTTGGAGCCAGTCCCCTAGGAACAGCAGATCTGAAAACATTGGAAGTCCTGCAATACCTTTGACTTCTGTGAAAAACTTTGCCCTGTGAAAATCACACTATAGATCCTTTTTCCTTAAAATGTACTTTGATCTAACATTTTAATTTGTTTTTACTTGTATTTATAACAGCTTCATGCATCATATATACCATTTTTGTCTCTTTTTTCCTGTTTTCCTTCATGCATTTTTCTGTGCTTCCTCATTCTGTCACAAACTACAGTATAGTTCAACTACAGTATTGAATAAAGGATGCTACGTTACAGTCTACTAATGTTCACATCCCTTTTTAATTATGCTGCTGTAACATTAAATGTAATAGCAACAAGCCCAAATATCTGTGTTGAGGAAGATGATACTTGCCTTTTGCTGAAAGGGAAAAAGGCTATCAGTTTAATACCTGAAAATTTTCTTGTACCAAGGCCAATGTTAAACAATATATGATCTAACACATAGCTTTTTAATCCACTGCAGATTTTAATGCTTCCATTTATATAAGATAGAATGAAGTCAAATAAATAAAAGCTCTCTCAATCACACAAACAGAAACAAAGACAACTTTTTCTAATAACAGTGATTCCATCTGGTCTGTTGTTTTTCATGAGAGAAGAATCTTCAATGGCTTGTTGTTAACTTCTGATCCCAGAAGAACCAACTTCATCTTACTTCTTTCCTTAATCCGTGGCAATTGAATTTTGGATAAGGAGACTATCTGCCTGTGACCCATATTTAGCTGGATAAATCTGTTTTATAAAGAACATGCAAGAAATCTCATTACAGTTCTTGGATTATGATCTCTTGCAATATCTCTTGTTTCCCAAACTGAAAAAAACTTTTCCTTTCTCCTCCCATTCTAGTCATATGCAAATAATTTGTCAGATTTATTCCCCTTTTCATAGTACATTTGTTCATTAAGCTTTAACACATTGTCTGTGTTATTCACCACAAAGCATTTAGTTTCCCTCTGTTTAATGAAAAGTTGGAGGGTCCTAGGGTACCTGCTTTTTATGTTGCTTTTTTCATCTCATTAACTTCCTTTTCTAATTTACACTGGTACTCAAGATATACTTCTTGTACCGCTGCTGTAGCTAAGCAAATTATTCTACCCCTCGTGACTGCTTTGGCAGCTTCCCACAAAACACCCAGGCTAGTTTCTTGGTTTTTATTGATATTAATTTATTCTGAAATAGTCTTCATCTGTTGCACAAATGCTGCAACTTTAATTAGAGAGTTGTTAAATCTCCATACTTCAGATCTCCTATAATTCAGTATACTATCCAGAGACATAGACACCAGAAAATTATCAGACAAAGCTGGATTTCAAATACCAGATGGTTACGTGTTACAATGTATTCTCATAAATAAATAAGAAGAATCCCAGTTTAAATGTAGTGGAAGTATAAAAGGTATCGGATTGTCTGTTTCGTTGTTGCTGTCAGTATGGATCAATGAGGACTAAATCTTTGCTATAACCTTTGCTAACTTTTAAATTGTTATTTTACTAACAAAGGTCAAATCTCACATCCCTGTTTCAAAGTAAAGAATAACTAAAATCTTCACCTATTACAGCTCCTGGAAACATCTGCCGTTAAGTAAGAAATGACTAAGAAATAAACAAAGAATTTGAACTGCGGGGGACACACAGATTTGCAATTGTAACAGGGCTACCTGCTCTAGTCCTTTGCATCATTACATTTTTATAATAAACCCATTGATTAAAAGAAAAAGAGATTCTTCACTTCAGTACTGCTTTTTAAATTAGAAGTTGTACTAAAAGTAATGAACCATTTATAACGTGGCTGATTTAACAGAAATAAGCAAGACGACAATCAAACAGAAGGACAATCAAAACATATGTAAACTTTATGTCACCAAAAAAACCCCAAAAGAGGTGTACTGTTAGATCTGTTTTATCATGTGTTATACTTTTTATTCTTTTTTACAATTTTTCAGCAGTAACATACTGTGCAATCTTAATTTAATTTCGAAGTGTGAATTAAATAAATCTAGACCAAACCATAATTTTTGTTATGAAAAAAATATAATAAAATACAGAACTAAATACAGAAAAACAAGTGAAATGAATGAAGATATTTGGGAAGTGTTCTGAGGTTAATTGTAAGCAGAGGAGATGCACTAAAATGTAGGAAATAATTGTAAGAAACACATTTGTACTTCTGAAACTATTTTAAGTATGTTAATCTTATAGTATTAGTAGATAATTAGAATACTACTTCAGAACAATAATTAGAGAAATACATTTTAAACATCAATAATAATAAATAAATAATCTTTATAAAATAGTGAATAATCATGTCACATATTTTTTTGTACACACTTTGCATTTAAGCATATGTTATTTTTTTTTAAAGTCTTTAGGCTCTCATGTAGTTTCTTCATCACTTTGATTAGGGAGGAGAGAAGCTCTCTAATTTTTTTATATACAAGCCCGTTTGGGATAATGCCTGCCTGAGGTGTGGCAAATAACAGTGTGAGCAGATACATTGGGAAGAGATAACAGTGTGAACAAAACACCATAACATTTCAGTGGAGAAGTGTTATTACTGGCCAGCAAGAGTAAAACCTGAACTTCAAGTTTCTATAAGTTTCATTTCAGAAATGTGGACCCTCTGTACACACAGTTAGCAATATTTCATAATTGCTGTGGTAATCCTCTCACCTCATTTTGACTTTCTAAAAGCTGCTCATCCAGCCTAAATTGTTAATCTAGATGCTTTTGTTGTCAGTAGAGGGAAAAATGTACCTCTAGAAGATAATTCATTCTGTACTGTGATAAAACACGGTGTTCCTGCATGCGACTATCTCTTTTGATCTATTAATTTTGTGTTCAGTAACTACATAGGAAACTCAGATCTGAATTCAGCTGTGCATTCACAAGTATCTAGGACCATTTGAGATACTATAAGGTATTCAGGACATCTTTAGGGAGCTGGTGCACAATCCCCTTGTAAGACACCAAAGCCTCCGAGGATATCACAAGTGGCACCAGCCACCCACATGAGGGCAGTTCAGTAGTGTTCTTGGAGACTAACTCAGATGGTATGCCGAATGTTCAGATGTTTTAAATTACGTTCAATGAAGCCCACCCAAGAAGAAAATTGGAATATACAATATGTCTTAAGGAAAATATAGACTGTAAACTAAATGAATTTGAATTTGAACAGAGTCAATTGACACATCCGTTTTCACAACAATCTTCTCTTTTATTAGCCCTCAGAATTTCAGGACCTGAACTTAACATCCATCATATGCAGGTGCATGACATCTGCTGTGCATGACCATGACCTAGGCTATAAGTGGCTATTTGTATTCTTAAACACCCTTAGGAATTGTCTGAGTGGGACAAATGCTTAAAATAACAATTTTAGGTACTCCTCACATTTAACACCTCTTTTCCATATAAATCTGGTACTATAACTACCAAAGTATCACCGTGGAGACTGGCTTTTAAGAAATAATTTGTCCTCGATATTCTTTTGCATAGAGGTCCTCTGGTCCTTAATCTATCAGTTTGGTAACTATTCATTCCCCTTGTGTTAGTATTTTCTGTTTCACAACTGCAGGGGTGAAGGATGACCTTAACCTGAAAAAGTTTATTTCTTGGGAAGCTCTTCATAGTCTGGGGTGTACTCTTTTGAAAGGGAGCGAACCACTGACCACAGAAGGCAAGCTTAAATTAGTGCATATCCTCAGGGCAAACCTCCTGTTCCCTGCACTTGCCTGAAGCCAACACAGTTCTCCTTCTTTACTTAGTGGTGCAAACTAACCCAATTTCCATCTTCATGTATCTAAATAACATCTAGGTGAAGACACTTTCACAAATTCCATGTTTAAAATTTTGGCTAATATATATACACCTGTCCACCACTATGCCACCAGACTGATTTTGGCTTGAGCTTACCAAAGTTAGTTGACAATAACAGACATTTGCAATGTTAACTTTTATGTTTTAACAGTAAACTATTAGTAATTACAGATAAATATATATATATATACATAGAAATAGAATACCGTGAAATGTGGTTTTAGTGCTAGGTTTGGTTTGTTTCTCCAAAAGAGCTTTCAACCTCACAAGATATTTTTGAAGCATTTTCTTATGTATCTAAACAAAAATTAAAATTCTAATTATAAACTACTACCTAAAAGTTTAGGGATTTTTTCCAAGTCTGCTAGGTCATTTGGTATATTTTGGAATAATGTGGGCAATCTATTTTTCTTCTTTTCCCTTTTTTTTTTCCCAGATGGAATGAATAAATAGCAGTTCCAGTCAAGAAAGGTCTACAATTGAAAAACTACATAATTCTGTGATAATTGAAAATTATATATGATAATAGTTACATAGCTATAAATAGCAAACACTTCCTCTATTTCAAAGTGGGCTGCTCTTATAATTTATGTAGAATTGGTTTTCTTTCTTTCTTCATCTTTCTTTCTTTTTTAATGAATTGATAACAAAAATGTGGCCCTCATAACAGTGTCTTTTGACTCATAGAATCAAGATGGTAGAGGCAACAGCAATATGATCTTCTTCATTGTGCCATTACTTTCCTTAGAAGTTCTTCAGAGATAATGCAAAAAGTCCCCCAAACCAGGACAAAAAAATTAAATATGGAATTAAAGTGAGACTTAGGGGAATTTGGGCACCCAAACTGTGGTCCTTTAGATTCTCCACAGGATCCTGGAAAGCTCCTCAGTTGCAGCTAGGAGTTTCACTACACAGGTTCTGCTTTTGCACACTCTCAGAAATATCTTTATCTCACAACTAATACTAAGCAGAGTGTGTGAATCATACTGCTATTGAAGGACTTGCTAGGAGAGAGAGAGGAGGAGTTTCTAGTCAAGTCATACTCAACAAGTGAAAACGGACTAAACCACACTTCTCCTTACATTGGACTAGAGAACCAAGTTCTAGTGATTAGACTTGGGAAAAAAAATTGCTTGGACTAACCAGGTTTTAATTACTTAAAGAACAGAGGAACAGTTGGGAGACGCAGGATGAAAAGTTGCAGGACTCTGGTATAAGAAACAGCATGAGTATTGGACTACTTGTACAGAAGAAGAAAATAGGGAAATCTTGTCCCTCATTTCTTCATAGTTAGTCTACTGGCTTTGGAGACTGTGTCTGATGAGAGTACTCAGTAGAGTAGGGTCTAGGGTCTTTGTAGGGTCTAGTCCTTTTGACAAGGTCACTGCATCATTGATAATTGTACTGCTCCTGTTTTGGTTGGGTTTCGGTTTGGTTTTAATTTTTTTTTCAGTTCTGAACCTTTAACATCTTAAAAAAATTCTGGGTCAGTTTTTGGGTGGACACTACTGTTCATACTGTCCAAGTTTGTACATGGACGGGGCAACTCATGCCAGTAATGAGTGATGAAACAGCCCTCAGAGAGGAGCATGTGGTGATCTTTATTGATTTTGGGGGTTCATGCAAATATTTTGAAAATGTTACTTAAAACCCCTTACATAATAAACCTATATCACTCAAGAAAATGACCACAATTCTATGATTCGGCTCCAGGTTATAGGAATTTAAAATTAGGTATCCAGATAGTGGTTTCTGTGCATTAGTGTGGGTGTCAATTTCTAGCAAAAGCCATGAAGATTTAGTCATATGGATTCTTGGTCAGTTACCTAAGCAGAGGCATCCAAAACCATACAAGACATCAAAGGGTAGGTATCCAGGACATCTGCATGTGTTTGGAAACATCTCAATGAGCCTACAAGATAGTCAAGACATTTAGAGCACCAGCTGGACATCAAGTAGGATAACTTAAACATCTAAGATAGACATGGTACATATAAGTGACAGAATGGAGCCTGATAAAGTACACTTATTCTAGAAAGCTATTCAGCTCACAAAATGTAGGTGTCTTATATCAAGGCGAGGTGAATATCTCTCCAGACTCCATAAAGTGTGTTGACTAGACTGCACTAGAAACTTAGACAACTGTATGGAGTCCATAAGTAACATAGGCATCCGCACTTAAACAACTTGGTTTACATATCGGCAATCTGGAGTTAAATGCCATCCTTCCTGTCTCAACAGGAAAGCTCTTAGGAGAAAATGACAGAAGTTCCTCCATAGAAAGATTTCATTTCTGAAATTCTCTTTCATGCGAGCCTGATGAGGGCCTCAAGTAGCATGAAATTTAAGAAATTAAATATTTAATTAGTCAGATTTTTCACTCACTGAAAAATCCATCATTCCCTAGTATTTCAATAGCTAAATAATTAACTCTGCAGAGGAAATTTCAAGGACTTCTCACATTTTTACTTTTTCATGTTATAAAATATAATGAAAATGTAAAATCTCAAAGAAAATTAAAATCTGTACTCAGGAAGGAGATAAGGCTTACAGCAGTGCTGTTTATTCATTAATCTGAAGGGCGAAAATCTAACACATTTACTTTAGCTTTTTTAAACTGTTATTCATTTGCTAAAAGAACAAGGACAAAAGTGAAGAGTGCAGACAGAAGATGTTAGCAAACCCTAAAACCATTAATTTTCTCTTTATCTGACTCATTTCTCCAGTATCAATTAACTCCAAAACTACTCTGTAAAGATATTAATCATGTGCTACTGGAACAATTGACCAAACAGGTTCATCATGACAGAACCAGCAGAATTAGAGACGTAGACATAAAGCTGACCCAGTATCTACTGCAGACATAAAACTCTAGAACATAAGACTTTTTTTTTTTTTTTTTTTCCTTCCTCAGAACTGGACAGCAAGAAGCAATCAAAAAATCTTTCCAGAGGATGGAGAATTCCAAATGTACATTGCATAGAAAGGCAGTATCCCACTCTTTC
>NW_009597603.1:15704-26562 GCF_000690535.1 Cariama cristata | reverse complement strand
CTTTCCTTGAATTTCAGCACTGTCAGCCAAAGTTACGTGTTTGAGAGGCAGTTCTGTTCTGGGAAGTATTCCAGATTCATTGATGAGAAAATGAATCCTTCTATGACCAACATATGCTAAGCAACCTATTGTGCACAGGGTAAGGGATTTTCTTCCATTTCATAGATCACTTCATAACTTCAAATGAAGAAATACACATCATGTGCAGAGCAAATACCACTTAAATAGCACATTGCAGCACTGAGCCTGCTCTCTGACTACATATCAGTTGGTAAGTAACTCAAATTTAGAGCAGGATTGGGTTTTTTGTTTGTTTGTTTGTTTGTTCGTTTTTCCCCCAGTGCTAGTCACAGTGTACTCCTCAGCTTCCAATATGTTAAAAGGTTTTCCCTGATGCTACTAAACCTTCTGTCATAGACAAGTAATAAAGAAGTAATGTGATTGACTGAAAAGAGCAGCCCATCTCTGATCTAATGATAGAAGGTTCAGGCTATTCATATGCTCAACTGCACTCGTAAATTATACACGAACACTGAGCCACTTGGATGGTCACAGTAACTGCCACACCCTCCTTGCTCGTCTTGCACTTAATTTCCAGAAACTTGCACATATTTTCCATCAGTCTTATCCATACAAGGCACATCCTCAATAAAAAAGGACACATATTCTGATCAAATTTTACTATCCTGGTTCTTATCTATTTGTTCCAACCCACCCTAACTCAAGGACACTCTATGCATTTCAACTCCAAGGAAATGTATCCACTAAATGCACTGAAAATTTTTTATGAGTATTCTTCAACTTTGTTTCAGGTAAGAAAAAGACAGTTACTCCACAGCTATTTTGGGGATTACAGATGTGTGGATTCTCTTTTCTTCCTTGTAACTAAAGATCAAAGCCAGAGACCTCTTATTTTAAAATTTATGAAGTTCACATCATCATTCCAGTTATTTTCCTTCCAAATTCAGCTGTTTCTGTGTCACAGTACAGACAGTCTCTTCTGAGGTATGCTCTTTGCAGTACTATAAAAACTAGTAAAAGAGTAGCAAACCATTGATTCAGCTGCTTTCTTCCCTGCAACCCACTAAAATCCTCTTAAGAGTTTTACGCTGCTGAAAATCACTATAGTACCCAGCTGCCTTCCATTACACCATCTAGGAAAAGGGAATCTTTAATAACTTGGTTGATTTTTCAGAGATGAAGAACATTTTTGGTAAATATGAGACAGAAAAAGATTATAAAGACAGGTAGTTAATAATAAACTAATTTTCATTATAATGAGGAAAAATTGTTCTAAAGATGGGTCTTAAAGTGATTTCTAAACAGAAATTTGCCTGTTATACACCTTGAACTCTTTCAGCTCTTACATACAAATCACATTCAGATGACTGTAAACCAAAATAGGTCAACAAAATAAATACATTTCACTTTGACTTTAAAACTAGTGAGAAGATGGTCAGTCTATGTTTAAGATGTCTGTCTCCTTTCTCTTCATTCTATATTTGAAAGCAAAATCTAGAACTGTAATTACATAATAAGTTTGAATAAAGAAAAAAATTATGATGGTACTTAATTTATTTTAATTACAGCAAATGTAAATGAATTGTGTGTTATATCACACAGTATGAAAAAGGCTAAAGAAATATATTATGAGTATTGTCTCTTTTCCAGAGCAGTTCAAAAGCAAGGAAAAGCAACACAGTATGAGTTAGAAAAAGTTAAGATTATTCATGTGATGTTAGTTATCAAAATGTCAAGCATAACCTAAAAACTTCCTGTCAGCAGTCCCAAAATGTCACAAAAAGAGAAGTTTACAAGGCAATGCAGAACCTTTTCCTTCAGACAGAGGTGTGATTTGAGTTCAGGCCTGTGGGCAAAGAAACAGTGTTTTAATGCAAACTTTGAGACCAGATACCCTTTGTGGTATTGGACAGAACCCTTAATCCTCTGTAGCATTTCCTCCAGAGCAATGTGAAAAGAATATTTACCTGAAAGTGCTGTTACCCAGACCACTTATCTAGTGGGAAAAAATAATTGTAGGGCTAAGGAAGCAGAATTCCATTAATGTGAGTACAACTGCGCTTGCTTACCACAGCAGTGAATTTAACATTGTATGGATAAATGCCTCAGATAAGTAAGTAAGTAAACAAATAAATACATGTTAAGTTTTATTGTTTCATTCTTATGTGATGCATTCAGACAACTGCAGTTTAAAACACTGACTGTAGTCACAATGAATATAGAAGATACAGATCAGAAGCATGGAAATTTTTATTTAACAAACCTTGTTGGCATTATTTTCCTTGTTTTTGGATTTTTTACAAAAATAAATCAGTATTTCTTGGCATTTATTGTTTTGGATTATTTCTATAAATAATTCTTATTCTCTTGGTTTAGTATGATAACTTGATTTCTTTATCATCAAGATGCAAGAGGACAAGAGAAAACGGTCTCAAGTTGTGCCAGGGGAGGTTGAGGCTCGATATTAGAAAGAACTTCTTCACTGTTAGAGTTGTTAAGCATTGGAACTGGCTCCCCAGGGAGTTGGTGGAGTCACCATCCCTGGAGGTGTTCAAAAAATGTTTAGATGTGGCGCTTCAAGACATGGTTTAGCGGGCAAGGCGGCATCAGGTATACAGTCGGACTTGACGATCTTTGAGGTCTCTTCCAACCATAATGATTCTATGATTCTATAATCAAGTCTGATGATGATACTGAGCCATTTCTCTTGGTCTCACTACTCTTTCATTACATTGTTTCTATTCCTTGACTGGATAAATGAAACTTTGGGAAATGAAAACATTAAAAATGCATTTATGTATTTATAAAGGGTCTAGACTGAGGTAATATTAGCTATCAAGCTCATCTGTTTACCTTAAGTATCTAGAAATTGTGGTTCTAAGCCGAGCTAGATACCTTAGTCATCTCGTTTACTCATTGAAGAGAAATTGTAGCTGTAACAGGTAGTTCCTCTGACATATCTTAAGATCATACAATCATGGAATCATAGAATCCTTTAGGTTGGAAAAGACCTTTAAAATCATTGAGTCCAACCACTAACCGAACACTTCCAAGTCCACCACTAAACCATGTCCCTAAGTGCCATGTCTTCACACCTTTTAAATATCTCCAAAGATGGTGACTCCACCACTTCCCTTGGCAGCCTGTTCCAATGCTTGACAACCAGTTCGGTGAAGAAACTTTTCCTAATATCCAATCTAAACCTCCCCTGGTGCAACTTGAGGCCATTTCCTCTTGTTCTACCGCTTGTTAGTAGGGTGAAGAGACTGACCCCCACCTCACTACAACCTCCTTTCAGGTAATTGTAGAGAGCGATAAGGTCTTCCCTGAGTCTTCTTCTCTCCAGACTAAATCCCAGTTCCCTCAGCTGCTTCTCATAAGACTTGTTGATCTCAGATAAATTGTCTTCTGAAAGTTCTCTCCATTGACTAATTGAATCTGCAACACATATACACACCTGTTTAATGCCATTTAGATTTCAGGCTTCCTGTGCTCCAGTTGCCAGTCCAGAACAGCAAAAATATTTGTAGGTCATATACCATGTCTGCCAAAGCTGTGACAAAATAACCCTACGGCACTTATTTTTGGCTTGGTATGATTAAGTCTGTTGCAGACATCAAAATTAAAGAAACCCAAGATGGATCTAATGATTTGGGAAGGTACAACACAATTTATTTAAAATATATATTCACTAAACTGGAGAGGAAAAAACCCCAACAACCCACAAATCAAACTCAAAATTTACTCCAATATCCATTTAAATAAAAAATGCTGAAATACAATATTAATACAGAAGTAATACGGTTTTAGGGGAAATATGATCTTTGATGAGATATATTGATAAAAAGTTGCATTCTGATATGCAGCATGCAGTGTGAAGTTAATTAATGGACTACTATAGTCTGGTATAGCTTTACATTTTTATATCAGCTCTAAAAATCATAAACCCTCAGTCCCTGGAGATTAAAAGCTCAATGACAAATGTTTGTCCCACAATGAAGAATATATACTTCTTTACAATATCTACAAGATTCTATGCTGAGAATAGGATATAGTAACCTTAGGTTTGTATAGAACAAACTCCATAGCTCTTTTAAAGTTTATTATCTACTTCATGGAACTCTAGAAATAATTTGAGAAATACATTTCAGTGCTTAGAAAAGCAAGAACAAGTAATGACCACCAATAATTTAATTTGAAAAAAATTAAAACCTTAAAGGACGGTGTTTGGGAAAATGATTTATTTTTTGTATTCCACTTTTCTCTGTGAAAGCAGAGCATTCTCATATGCCCTTTATTCCTCTATGTGCTTAATGTATTCCTGGCAATGGATTGTTGCAATAAATTCTGTCTCCCTCAGGTGCTACTCTTCCATGAAGAGGTGAAAAAAGGCAGTAGCTTCTTTCACTTTTCTAGACCAGAGAGTAAAAACTTTGACCACTGGAAGTGTTTGTAGAAGGTAGTCATCAGCTTACTTTCTCTTTTTATGAAAAGTATCTCACTGGGCACTAAAGTTTTCACACTGCATGAAAGATACAGGAGGAATTAGCATCTAAGGCAGCCTTACTTCTATTCCTATTTCTTATTTTGCTAACTGCTTATTAGTAATTTTAATTATACAGGAGTATTTGAAGAGAAATCAACCCATGTGTTCTTTAAGCACTGTCCCCATACTGATAAGCAATGGAAGACTCTAGGTTATTATTTCCTCGACAACACTGGACTGAAGTCTTGATGGGGACTAGCTGACAGTGCAGCAGGGACATTTATAATCAGATGCATAAAGCCTGGAGGGATGGCTTGGGCACTCAAGCCCCTCCAATATTTATGTTTGGTATTAAACACTTCAAGTGAAGATAATGATTTTGGCTCATTGCCCTTTCCTAATATTTTGAAACAGTCATGCACCCATGGTCATAATAAAGGCAAAATTAACTCCACTGCAAATAGAGAGGAAGAGTTGCAATTTGAAAAACAAAATGTCACACTCACAACAGCTATGTTGACACTATTTTTTAAGGAACATTTTTCAGACTTTCAGGTCCTTCTGCTCAGGGGAAAAACAGATAAATTAATGTAGTTTTTCTGATCTTACAATAACTGTTAAAGTTGGCAGAAGGCCCTCACTAAACACAAGTGTCAGACTCCTCAGTAAGGGCAACAGTAATCACAGCTCTACATTTTCATGGTTTCTAAGCTAGCTACTAATTAATAAAAGTACTATCACTTACAGTAATGCAGATTTCATTGCTAAGGTTGTAATTAGATATTTTAAAAACAGCAAGAAAACACTTGGTCATTGTTTTTTCCTCCAGTCTCAACTGCTGATATCCATGGTACAGATAATCTACTACCTTATGAAAGCTATTAAACAAATTACTTTACTAGTACAAAGTCATATTTGCTAAATAAAGAATTAAGAAATATTCCTCTAAAAGCAGAAATGTTGTTTAAAAACTACACTGAATGTTTTACAGACTGAACTTGAGATGAAGCTGACAAGGGACATAGCATTGTCAAAACAATGTTGTACTTTGTAACAGAATCTTAATTAATCACGATATATGAGGAGAGGAGTTGTTTAGCTTATAAGCGATAAGTTGACTTTCACTAACACTTTTTCCCCTCATAGGCAATGCTACCAACTTCTTTTGTGGAGTTGTAGTCTGCTTCACTGTAGAGACTGGAAAAAGAGGAAAAGTCCCTGGAAATGTTGACACATTGACCTTTGAACTACATGAAACAATTACGTACTTTGTATTCCTTTATAGAAATTAATATTGTTATTTCTAGAATCACAGCCTGCAAAACCAAATTTTCCAATTTTGATTTCCTGAATTATGAACTCTGTGACAAAATTTATCTTCTTGTGGTTAAAAATAAACAAATAAGTAAATAAAATTAAATAAATAAAATCATTTAACTAAATCAGTTAAAGGCACGACAAGAAAACTACCTTGACAACTGTGTGACCATAACAATTTATTAGTAGCACATACAAAAAATCATAATAATGTTGCCCAAAAGGTAAGTCTTTTTGTCCTGTCTCAGAAAACAGTGAAGTTGAAGGATTTGTGAACCAAAACTGATGCAAAGACAAGCTTTCTGATAGTTTATAATTCGCCATTGTTATAAAACTGTGACTGTTATCAAAAGTTTAATATTTTTTAATTATTACTATTATTTTTAAATGTTATATATTGTGGATGGTGTGTAAAACTTTAGGATGCAGATTGTCAGCTTCTAATTATTAAGTGCTAAAGCTTGGTGGTAAAGACTCCACACAGCAGGGGAATTTGCGTCTTCTTTTAAACCAGTGAGGGCAGATCAGTGCCAGTGATAAAATATTGAAGCAGATAGGTTTCAAATGTAATCTTATGTAGCAGCTCATAGATTTCTTAAAACTCACATGTAGAACCAATAACTGCTTCTTTCTTGTCTTTATTTCACTGCCTTAATAAGATCTAGAAATACTACTGGACACTGTAAAAAATTCTAAATGACAAAACTCCGTCAGAGTTGTAAAGGCTTGAATTCTACTCATTCTGTTCATGGAACTGAACAAATAACCCCTCTGCAATTACACTGTAGTCTCAACACTAACTCCTAAGTCTACTAATACAAGCTTTGCAGATTAAGCAGTAAGATTAACTCCTATATTCCCCAGACATTGCTATGCTGAAGTAAAAGAGGTATGAGGAGGTGCAACAGTTCATTTGTAATGAATACAAACAGATCCAAACATAGAGACAATTTCATCATCTGAGAGATAGAAGAGTGTCTTTTCCAGGATGCTGATGAGTCACTGTATCATTATTCTGTCATGTTTTAACCAGTTCAAGGTAAAAATAAGGAAAAAAATAATAAACTTAACTACAGGAAAGAAAAGTTTTCAAAGATCAATTAAATATTATTTTAATTTAAAATATCAATTTATCAATTGAAAATATGTGAATCAATTACTGGCTAGTTTAAAGTCGAAGTCTGATTTGCTAAATCAAGTCATCAATAGAAACACACATTCAGTTTGGAACAAAGTCAAAACAATTTGTTTAATTATGGTTTTTAGAAGACTATTTCTGAACTGTACAGGAGTAATTTTATCACTTCTGATTGGAAAAGAAACAAGACCATATTCAAAACAGAAACAAAGTTGTCTCACTGCAGGCCTCTGGAGAGTGGTTTGGTCTGTGTTAAATACCTGTCTTAGGATGAGAAAACTCTAAGTCTCGATTTTTTTTTTTTCATCTCCATTAACTATAAAGAGAAGAAAGAGTGATGATCTCAGTCACAGATGTCTAAGTTTCAGAAGTTTAGAGTTAAATGAGATGACTCCTGTCCAAGATGCACATTTTAGGTAGGACTCAGCAAATCATAGATACCTAAAGTATAGACATCCTAGCTGACTAGCTGTCTGCATAAAACTTTACTCTACACCTACAAACTTATAAGGAAAATCCTCTCATGTAGACTGCAAAATTTAATTTTGTGCAGTTACTTGCTAGATACCTAGAACAAGGAACAACTGTATGGTTATCATATCTCAAATTTAAATTAAGACTGTTTCTGCAAGAAGTTTCTGGTACAGTTCACCGAGGTTACAACAGAAGTTCATATTGCAGTAGTTCACAATGGGGAAAATCTTGTTTGGCTCTTTGGCTTATCCTTTGTAATTTTTTTTGAGTGTTTAAAAATATTTTGAACTGGTAAGATGCCAAAAACTCCAACTGCTGCAAAACTAAGGTGGAAGAACTTTGTGCTTGAAATTATTTTGTTACTTTTCTGACATTAGACTTCCATGTAACGTGTTGTCAGAAACTTCTAAGCATGAAGTCATTAAGCATTTTGAAACATGAAGAAGACCAATCAATTCAATTACATGAGCTGACTTGCTAAATTTCCATTTTCCTTATAGAAAAAAAATAGTAAAATTTGAGCCACACCAGTAACTAAGGTACTCAGAAAAGAAATATATGTAATATTACACTTCATTCATGTGGATTTCAATTCACTTTCAAAAGGTAAACAGCGTCAAACATATTGGATGGGTTCACTAGAACTGACTGTGCAACCTAATATTCCATTAGTTTCATAGAATATCAATTAAGACAGGTTACTGCACAAATTACAAGAGAAAAAACTCAAGTGAGTTAGTTAATCATATTTACAAATGGCCTGTCATATAATACCTCAGTTTGACCTTGGCTTCTTTGCATTTAAAAAGAGCCATCACATTAAACCATTGATTCACTATACTTTTCAAACCCCTTTTACTGTATTTTATGACTTTATACTACACACATTTCCTTATAAGCACTTTTTTTACAAGTCTGTATGACCTTCTCCCATTTTAAAATCCTCTTTGGGGATATTGTATATCTTATCTCAAGTTTATGGGAAAGTATACACATATGTGCATGAATACTTTTCTGTATGTTTTGCATTCACTGACTACTTCAGCCTGTCAGTCATAAAATAAACTTGGGCCCTTGGTTCTCCGACTGCAGTATCATGTTCTTCAAGGCCCAAAGCACTTTAACTCTTTAGATCAGTGTTCCCTCTCCTTTATTCATAGTAAAAATTTTCTCAAAGCTGTGTTTTCCTCACAAATTAGTTAAAGGGCTAGAGGTGTTCAAGGTATCACAGAAACAGACCATTTCAAATTGTCTCATTGCTGAGGTGGAAAAAAGTGATGAAGTTGGAGTTTCACCTGACATGAAACATCTTCTCATCTGCCTATTGGAATTAATTTAAACTCATCATGTATTTCTGCCTTTCATTTTTATTTATGTTGTGAAATGAACAGCTGGTGAGTGTTTTCTTCCACTATGTATTTTTTCACTATTATTAAAAAAGCAAAGTATTATGGTGAACAAATGGTACTAGATACACCCCAGCAGCAGTCGACCAGCTGTCATTGCATTGTGAATTTCTATCCAGACTTCTGAATTTCATTTAATAGTTAATTAAAATGGGAATTAGGCTGTGGTGAATGACAGAGTTTGGTTTTGAGCCAGTGATGTACTTGGCTTTCACTTGTCCAGGATATCACCTCGGACAGACAATTTGTGTACCACTGTATTACTGAACCTTTAAAATGAATAAACAAACAGAATAAATAAATAAATAAATAAAAGCATTTGAAAGCAAATAAAGGAAACAAATCTACATTATTTAGCTGTGTTAACAAGAATGGCACTTTTTTAAGGTAAATTTGGTACATCAACAGGAGACCTGAGTTAAAACATAGACACATACTGTAGCTGTTAAAGTTCAAGCCAGGATGATGCTCTGAAATATATGAGGATATTGGACACGTCCCGCATTTTGTAGTTTTTCTCGGCATATTGCAGTAACAGCTGAATGATTCAGCATGCTGATTTTGGACTGCTGAGGACAAGTGGCTGGAATCAGAAGCCAGGGTCTCTCTTCTGTATACGGCTCTCTACAGTACCTGGCAAAAGGGAAAGCAAAATCCTTCCAGAAAAGTTTGAAGGGAGCAGGTTTCAGCTGCTATGCAACCTTTGTCTGCTGAGAGTAAGGAAGTGTTCACTATCTACATACTGCAGGCAAAAAATAAATATGTTTGATTCATACACAATTTATAGATGTGACACATTACTTGAGTCAACTAAAACTTTTATTCTATATAGGTTAAGTCTAATAAAAGCTTCTAAGATTATTAGTCATACCTAGATTAAGAGAAAGACATTTGACCAAAACTGATGTCCAAAACAATATGCACCTGGAGATGGAAGGCAGAGAGGAACATTCCTTGCTTTTTGTATCTTGCAATAGCTGTGCCATCACTCTTTCTCCTGGGATTTCTACCACATAACCTCCCACCCAAACAAGTATGCTGTATCTTGAGAATATTTCTTTACTAATTTATTTACATCTATTATTATTTTAAGAGAAGCCAGGCTGTGAGACCAGTATGGCCACTCAGAACAACCAGCATAACTGATATTTATATTAAACAATGATATAAATACTGATACTGTTTTAGCTCAGGTAAATACATTAAAAAAATAAATTCAAAATTCAGGATGTATGAAATAAAAAATCCTCTACTATTTTTGGATTTTTTATGTCATTTCTAGAGGTCTTTGAATCAGGACATAGAAAGGTAGAAGTTATGCTTCCATAAATCATTCCATTAGCTGCATTTCTTGTTTTGCATTTGTCCTTAAGTAAATTGCTTTAATTTATTCTTACATTGACAAACATCATAATCACCACAAAGAATATTGTTACAGGACATTTCAGGTGCTTGCATGCAAAGCTGTTCAATTCAGGTTTACAGAAAGCCTTATTCATCACTGCCATGATCAAGATGAAAATAAATATCATCTAATAATATGCTGTGAAAAATATCACCACCGTTTAATGAAACTTTTTATCCCTTTCATTTATCTGCTCCATGTTGTAACTTAAAATTTTTAATACATAACTCATAATAAAATCTTTCTTCTTTAAACTTGTTTTCAAAGTTTATTAGTAGCAATACCTGAGAGAAAGTCCCTTTATGCGTGGACTTCTCAGAACCAAAACCCACAAAGATGTCAGCAGTCATAACCGATAACAAAAAGATGGCACTTGTTCATTACAGATACCTATAAAGTTAACTAGAGTAATCCTGGTTGGCTGCTTCTCTCTCTCTCTCTCTCTCAATTACACCTAGGGTAAAAGAGAAATCTGAGGACTATGGCAAATGTCTGCTTAAGTACATGAGAGAACACAGACAGCTCTGTTTCAGTTGGCTCAACCACCTGCTGTGTGAGTGGCTTAAAGTTGAGGAAAAAAGGAAACATACTGAAACAAGATGATGTTAGCC
>NW_009597603.1:0-15673 GCF_000690535.1 Cariama cristata | reverse complement strand
AAGAGTTTCTTTCTCACTGAAATATTGAAAGGAGCAACCTGTAAAAAGTCATAAATATAGACTGACACAGTTGTAGTCACTCCTGATCTCCAGTGAGGCAACAGTCACATTATTATAGCAGGATCACCGCGGAAAAACCTGGGTTTACTTTTCTGTAATATTTCTCAAGAGCAGAAAATCCTTTTCTTAATGTTCCCTATTATTCCAAAGACCACCACCTTTGATTAAATGGTACCTTTTATTTCTGAATACCAGCAAGCAGGTCAATTCTCTCAATTCAGCTGGTGTTCTCTCAGAAAGTCAGTGTAGGAGCAGAGTAAGAATTTTTTTTCAGATATTAAAACAGTTTCTGGCTATAATATGAGAGGAACCAAGCAACAATTCCACCTAGTCCACAGTACAGGAGAAGTGTTAGCATTCTGTCAGCTTGTTCCATTACTTTCTTCAGAGCTATTAGCCATTCTGTAAATATCAGTTCATTATCTTATAAGACATCAAGTAACTCAAACAATCTAGTTATTCTCAGCCATACTGCACAAATTCTACATAATCTATTTACTCATATGCCTCCTACTTTCTACGCTGTTGCAAATACTTTACATTTTTCTCCAGTAAGCCATCATGCCACTGACTCTTTACCATCATGTTTTACTTTTATGTTTGCAACTCTACTTGTGGCTGAAGTAGCAAAAGTAGTTCAGTTTCCAAATTCACACTTGAAGTTCTAGCTTTGCAAATATAAAATTATCCCAGACATATATGAATTATGAAAGCTTTTAACTATTTTTTCAACATAGATGTGTGCATGAAATCTACTTATTGTAATTCCATTGAGTTAGAAATAGGATTCAATTGTAATAACACAATAACATTGCAAGTAGAATTTAACTGGAGTATGAAAAAAGCAACAGCACCAAGTCTACCTTTTTCTCCTGAAATGAATGGCAGACACTTCTATATTTTCCTTAAACTGCGGAGCTGACCAGTGAGCTGGTAAACTGACAACATCTTTGAACAGCCTGTGAGGCAGGAAATGAATGACTAAGAAAGCAGCAGTGCTTAAGAGAAATGTCTGTGTGTCCACCACTAGTCAGGTATGATTTCACAGATCACTTTTCCATGTAATCTATGAAAGATCAAATCAAAGTTTCATTTTAGTCATGTTAGTAGCGTAAGAGGTAAAAGTTTTGCTGAATAGGAAAAACTTATTTATCCTCTTCTTCTAAATACTCATATGAAGTTGCTCTTCTTCCATTACAAAACTCTATTTTCAGTTGTAAATCAGCTTTTCATTATACCAGCAAGGAGAACACGTACACTAGAATATTCAATATTCTGTGAATTTCCCTATCAGATTTCCTGCAACTAATTAAAGGATGAAATTATGTCTTCAAGCTATACAGCCTAAAACATTCATATTCTTCACCTTGTCTGCTGAAAAATTAAGAAGTGTCTGTATGAGGCACAGATGGTGGGAAATGCGTATGTACATGCAATGCGTGTACAGAAGGAAAGAAAGGGACCATCCAGTGCTTTGAACTACCGCTTGATTGGGTTGGGTGTGCTACATTATCTATATTTTTTTCAACTTTTTCATCAGAGTCATGACTGAGTTTAACCTGAAATCTAATCAAATTAAATTCCTTAGTCCCAAGAAAACAGCAAGTCTGTAATATGGATGCACAATATCAGAATATTTAGTCATTTTTAGTAGGAACCATCAATTTACTAGCACTGGAAAAAGACAGTCCTTTCCCAATTTCAAAGATAAGATCAATAAATTAGAGTTGTTAGGTAAAGAATAGTTAGAAAAACAAAGTACCAGAAAACCATGCAGTTAATTGTGAAATAATTTTAGTTCTCACATTAATAATATCACAGTACCTCCATATAAGAAGCGTATTATTTTCTTTTTTGCTTTTAAAGAGGTTTTTATTTGTTTAGTTGTTTGTTTTTTTCTGGTCTAAAACCCAGCATGTGACAACTGGCAAGAATGAAGAATTGTAACTTCCCCAAATTTCCCACAAATGCTGATCAATGTCACGTCACGTCACAGAAGGATAGGGGAAACTCCCAGTGAAGTTTACTACTAAACAAAGAACAGTTGCAAGGAACACAGATTACACAAATTCAGAGTGCCAAAATATGAGACTCTGCATGATATATCAACAGTGATGGTTGCAAAATACGAATTAAACTGTGACAGGAAAGATATAGTTTCACACCCTTGAAATCGGGCAGAGCACTGTTTGATTGCAATGGAACTTGCTGGGGTGGCTTTCTCAGGTAGAAGAATGAATTTTTTTGGGTCAAAGTAAGAACAAGCAGCACATTTGGCATGGCCAGTACAGTCTTGGCTAAAAGAAGCTCATGAACTGCAAAGGAAAAAGCGCAAGACAGTTCAAATCAAACAGCATAAAAACTTGAACCTTATTTTCATATGATGTATTTGAATGCCTTAGTTGTTTGTTGATCTCATTACTGTTTTGCTACAATGGGAGTCTTTTCTCACTCAGAAAAGCAATCCCAAATCTAATTAATCTAATATCAATTTAACCCTTAATTAAATTCCTTTAGAAAAGTTTTCATTCAAAGATTTGGAATTTTCTGATAAAAGATGCATTTTGCAAAAAAAATATCCACAGTCAACTCTACATTTCTAGTACCTCCACTACTTTCTGTAGATATCTAATACCAATTCTTTTTTATCCTCAGTTAGAGCTTTTTTTCCCCCCAAATAATTGTTTTATATCCACAGTTCGACTCTGTCAATACACTTGATAATAAAATAAAAAGAAAAAAAGAAGGCTTAGCTCAATTTCCTCCATTATTCTTGCAGTGTCCTTTGTAGAGGAAAGGGCAAATGTGAGGTGCTTATTCACACACAAATATGTACATATGAAAGTAGGAAAAATTTTATTATTATCCAAATACTTTTGAATCAGGAATGTGTGATTAATTTCCTCTTCCCTTGTGATGGATTCTCTTTTGTGTCTTTATTTCTTCCACATGAATCCTAGAACTGCAAATGTTCCTTTAAAATGGCAGTAACTACAAACAAAATCTGAACTGTGAATTCCTTAGGTTCGTGACTGCACCTTTACTTAATTTCCTGGTCACTGCTGGAGCTGTGGCTTAGTGTCCAGGGAGACATTTGGGGGAGGGGAAAGAGCACCGTGCATATTCTTCAGCAGAATTTGTGACTCTTCGCCTCTGGCATTCAGGTTGGAATGTCCCTTCTGATTACGGTCTGCTGCAAAACTCCTGAGGATGTGACTGTACATTTCAAAAAGCAGAGAAAGTGGATGTTACTTCACATTACTTCTCCACTTTCTGAGTTAAATGTATGCAAGAATAATGAAGGAAGCGGAGTTAAACATATTTTCTTTTTTTATTTTAACACTAATTCAGTATGCCTAAGTAGCACAGGGAGTATAAAATATGATTAAAAAAAAATCCAACAATAACCCTTAGCTTCGATAATTACAAAAATACTTCTTAAAAACTAAGAATGCAATGTCTTCATTTTTCTTAGGCATTTTGAGCAAGTTTTCTTTCTCTGGACGCTGAAGTCCTTAATGAGCTGGGATGATTTTTGCTTTCCTAGTTTACCTTTCTTCCTAGTGCCAGTATGTAGTAATATGCCATGTTTCCACTATTTATTAGAAGTAATTTCAAGTTCCTGCATGTTTCCTGATTATTCTCATATCTTGAATATTATATCAGGCCAGTTAAGCAAAGACACTGTGACATTTTCCATTTTAGCCACAATTCTATTAAAACAATAGACATTGTTTCCTTCTTATGTTTTTCAGTTTAAAACAACTGTATCATTTTCACTACCTACACTCCCATATGTATTATTTTATAAATGTCTGTGACAATTCAAAACTGCCTTGTAATGCAGTCTTTGGGAAACCAGATGTCAATTGAAAAATGTTGCCATTAAATTTAAATCTCATCCATTACTCATCTGCCAGAAAACAGCCTTTAAAACCTAAGAAATTCTAGCCTTTGAAGATTTTGGGGTATATATTAATTTATATTAACATCTTTCTCCAGTGCTCAAATAATTTTAAGAAAACTTAAAACACAAAAAAAACCCCAAAACCCAAAGTAGTCTTAATCTAAATTCTTTTGTCCACTACATTTAGAGACATCTTAATGTAAATGGAATTTGGAAATCTCACTGCCATTCTAAAAGAAACTCAGAATTAAGCTACTTCTGAGTTTTAAGACATCTAACAGAGCTTGTATCCCTCGGTCTCTTATGAACAAACTCATCTTGTTTTACAGGTAAATGATACTTCTATCTTCTTATAGATAACACAGTGTGCACAAGGGAAGACATATTATTTGTTACTGTAACCATTCTCATCATGAAGAACTTTGTAGTTGTGTTTTTCTAGAATTCTTGTACCAAGAGGGAGCCTAAGGGAACTGTGTGGGCACTGAGAGCTAAATGACCTGCAGGTAACAAATGCTGTTACATATATATTACTTTTCTGTGTGCAGTGAAAATGAACCACCTAAAAACACAGCCTTTTGTTATTTTGGTAGTGCCTGTTACTTTTTTCAGTGGAAACCAGCCATTGTAACATAAACAAATTGCTGACTACTATTCAGTGTGCTACATGTCAACAAAATGCCTGTTGAATTTGCTGTAGCCAAAGATATAATAATCCTTCTGTCTGGCAAAAGAAAGCCCACACAATCACATAATAGTAGTTTAATACTTCCCATTAAAACAGTTTGTGAACACTTCTTATCTCATAAAGACAGAATGCAAATATGAAGCTGACCCCACTGTTCTTATGCAAAATCCCTTTTAAATTCAATGGGAGTTTTGTGTGACAGAATGCTGTAAACTTGGACCAATGCTAGTAATGTTCAGTGATCTAAACAGACAGTGAAGGTGTTCAAGATCTTTGTTTTAAGTGGAGTAAACATACAGCATGCTCAGCAGACAGAAACCTGTATATTTTCACTATAAATACCTGCAAGGCAGGCCAACCGTTAACATTGTAGATTAAAAAGAAAGAAAGAGCTACAGGAGGGTAGTTGATCCATTCTGTCAAAATGCCAGATGGCTGTAACTCTTTGCTTTTGTATATTAAAACTTGCCCCAAGGCTTTTTTTTCCTCTTTTATTTTCTTCCCTCCTTGTCTAAAACAACATGCTGGCTCCACTGCTGGACAAATGCAACTTCCTATTCCTTTGGCAAAAAGAAACAAACATACAAACAAACAAAAAGGCTTTTATGGTAAGACTAACGTCTAGTGTCAATAAGATTTTGAAGAGAATATCACTCTTGGAGAACATCTCTTCAACTTTTCTGTCCAGTTTAACAGTTAGCAATATAGCTGGACTCTTTTAAATCTGCCAGAGTGTGTTTAGTCTCAGCTTTACATTTGTCTTAGAAAATACAACCTAAAGGGAAAGATCAAGTTCATTAGTATAAAGTGTGTGCGCAACTTTGTGGCTAGGATATTGATAGACATTGAATGAGGCGACAGGAAGGACGGGGCTCCTCAGTTAACAGACATGCCCTTATCCAACCAAATGCCACGGTTGAGATGTTTCTAGCCCACCCACAGATCAGATTCCACCTAGGGTATAAATGGAGCCCTGCTGGGGGGCCATGTTGAGTTGTTGTTCCTTGGAGTAGTGGGCTTGCAGTCAGGGTCTCCCCTCTTACGTTGGGCTGCTGGCTAAGGAAACTCCTCAGGGTTGAGAGCACTCATTTTATAGGTGAGTGTGCATTTTGGATTATCATTCCAAAGTTTGGGGATCCCCTGAGCTGTCTAGTAATTGAATTCCATGTGGTATCCTGAACCTGTAGTTTAATGTTGTTGGAGTGTAAATTTATTTTGGTTAAGAGGACATTTTTCTTCTTTGTCCTGATTTTTGACTTTGGTTAGGCAAATAAATTCCCCTTTTGAGTTGGCCTTCTGCCTGGTTTGATTGCATATGAATAATCCTTTAGACATAAACTGTTGACCAAGTCTGGGACTGGGAGTGGATACAGCTGCACCTAGGTTCCTCTCTGAGAAGCAGTTTAGAGAGCAAGGGGGTCCTCTCTGAACCTCATGACTTGACAGGAGGGTCTCCCTAACAGTTTTGCTTGAACTTACCCTCTGTGCAGCAAATGCTGGTGTGCCTTTGCGATAAAAACTGACTTTTAATAGAATCATATTATTAGGAAAGGATCTGGTTTTCACATTCTGAATGTCTGGTGCTGGCTTGTAATAATGTCATGGATTATTGCATGCAATTTTAAATACTAGAAGCTGACTAGCATAGGAAAATCTAAAGGAAAATATGTGGAAAAGTATGTAAAAAGAAATAGCATATTTTATCCAAGAAGAGTGGTTTTCCTTTTTTTCTCCCATTTTTTTTCTTTCTGTTTGCTACTATAAAGATGCGATTATGTGTTAGGAACTATTCCTCGCTTGTATGACATCTGTCCATTACATAGTATGTTCCATATTATGTCTGTAACAGCTAATTATTGGATTAAAGACAGTTCTTGATTCCACACTGATCCTACTTGAGAATTTGAGAACTTGTTTCTTTGGATTACTCAGCCCAGAACAAGATCTTTTCAATGAATCTTTCATTCCCATATTATTGTTATGGATATCAATCGTTAATTCATTCATTTATTAATATTTTCAGTGATTGTGTGTGTGTCCATAATACTTATTCCAAAGGCCCAATTAAGATAACGTATTGGTTTAACTCCAGCTGGCAACTCAGCACCACCCAGCCGCTCACTCACTCCCCCCTGCAGTGGTATGGGGGAGAAAATCAGAAGAGTAAAAGTGAGAAAACTGGTGGGTTGAGACAAAGACAGTTCAATAGGTAAAGCAAAAGACACACACACAAGCAAAGTAAAACAAGGAATTTCATTCACCGCTTCCCATCGACAGGCAGGTGTTCACCCATCTCCAGGGAAGCAGGGCTCCATCACATGTAATGGTTACTTGGGAAGACAAACACCATCACTCCAAATGTGGAAGGTGGGGGGACCTTCTTTCTTCTTCCCCCAGCTTTATATGCTGAGCATGATGTCATATGATATGGGATATCCCTTTGGTCAGTTGAGGTCAGCTGTCCCAGCTGTGTCACCCCCCCAACTCCTTGTGTACCCCCAGCCTCCTCACTGGTGGGGTGAGAAGCAGAAAAGGCCTTGGCTCTGTGTAAACACTGCTCAGCAATAATGAAAACATCCGTGTGTTATCAACACTGTTTTTAGCACAGATTCAAAACATAGCCCCATACTAGCTACTGTGAAGAAAATTAACGCTATCCCAGCCAAAACCAGCACAGATATATGTGTAAGTGTTAAAGTGGACTTTATGGAGGCTAGATGTACAGTCCGGACAAGGGAGATTGCTTTGTGCATTCTCATGCACTATTTTATTAAATCTATGACCCACAAATGCTTTTGGAGATTCCTAGAATACATTGATATGGTTCACAAAGGTAATTGAGAAAGTCACCAAGCTTATAATTGCGTATAGGAATAACCAAAACATGATAACCATAATAATGATCTGCAAACCTGAAAGATTGAAAATTCCCAATCTAGTTTACTTATTTGCATTCATGCTTTATTTTCCTGCTTTCGTGAAGATGTTTGGAATTACTAGTTAGACATTCCTTCAGTCTGTTTTTTGTATGAGGAATCGGTGTCTTGTTCCTAATATTTCCCTGAAACACTCTTACTTATGTTTAAAGTCTCTTTCTGTTTTATGATGCTTTTTTATGCTTTGTGCTATTTACCTTTTGATTGTTTTTAATTTTTACATTAATGTCACTATATCTTACCACATAGATAAGGTTTTATATGCAACTGAAGGAATATCCTTAATTATTATCTATGTCAAAGTAATATAATATCTGTGAGGGCCCAGGTTTAGAAAAGTTAAATAGTAGATCAATGCTTGGTCCTTTTAATGCCTTAGCTTACCTGGACACTTGTAGTCCTTAAAAGGCAGAAAAATGTTTGTTTGGTTCCGAGTACACTGAGAACTCAGTTACGTAATGAAAAACTGTCTCCGTTATGAGGAGTCTCCTGTCTAAACAAAGAAGAGGGAAAAGATGCACAGCCAGAGAAAAAAATGAGGTATGCTTCTATGATCACAAAATCTATGACAGTGCTATGAGTACAGGGTGCCCCCTTCCAAATCTTTTGCCCTAATGACTATAAAAGGCATTTTACAGCCTAGTTAGTACAGTTTTTTAAGGGGAGGGGGTGCCCTAAGGGGATAGGGAAGTAACAGAAAAGAGGGTTTCATTTTAAAAGACCAAGTTCTGCTAAAGGAAAATATTTTTTTGATGAAGTGTAGACCTCTTCATATTCTACGAAAATAATTTCCTGTGGATGCTAATAATTACAACAGTCAGCGGCATATTTTTTCTTGGGGCACAACAGTGTTTTAAATTAATATTTATATGCTAAAGAACTAATGGAAAAAGAAGGAAAAATAAATATAATGATTTGAAATAGATAATTTTCTTCGTAAGGAATCTTTTTCTTCCTTAGAGTACTGAAGAGTGTTGAGATGTATCATTTTAGCATAGTCTGCATCATTATTTCTCTTTTGTCCATGCCCTACTTAATCATATCTATTCATTATTGATCTGTTCATATTCTTTCCTTTGTGATGAGTCCTGGTAAGAGTGGCACTGAATGTCCTGTATTCTTTTTTCTGTGGAGCTGTTGTAACATAAACTGGATCCTTACATCATTATTTTATTACTCCACACCATGAAATAAATGCCACAAAGAAATGGAATTGCCCAGTGGGTAGTATTTCCAGAGAAATAATAAATACTCAAGGAAGACAAGGATTTCGTTTCCAGCAGAGTGATGGTAATCAAACTATTTGAACCACCACAGGTGGAGCTGTGTTTGTTGCCAACAGATCTTCACCACCTGAAGCAAGTGTATTGATCCTGTAATCCTCTTCCCAGGGTTTCAGCTGTCTCTGATCCAAAATATGTTTTGGACACAGTACAGCCATGTCACTTTGGCTTAGACTTCTGAGAACAGGGAGATGAGAAAAAGTAGAGAGAAAGTATACAAGATAGAGGCATGCAAAATAACAGAAGTAAAAATTCAGATATACAGTTTACATAGTAATAGCAAATATTTAAATGGTAATAATAGTAGCTCAGGGATTCAAAATAAAAACCACTGGAATGAAAAATGTTAAAATCCTAAGGGAGTCAGAAGAAAAGCATCTCACCCACAAAACAGATCAACCTGTTTGAACCATTTCATTGGCTGCCTGATAAAAAAAAAAGACTGCAGTGTCTCATTGGAGGGTGGTGAGATTAACGTTTAACCTAATAGCTTGTTAGTCCTGCCCATCTCATCTGTGTATCAGCTAGTGAATAAATGTTTTATACTCTTACCTGGTATATGTCCTGGTTATGGCACCTGTTTGGTTACAGTTGATTGAAAATAAACGATACAGAAAGGGACGGTGACAGAAAGATAAATCTTGTACTTTTGTTAGTGTGGTTCTTAACATGGTGGCTGATTAAACTATAGATATTTTCTTCTATTTTAGAATGTTTCTTGGTTTCTGTATTAACAACTCGTAGTCTTAAACAAACATCCATTTCTCAGTACTGTGATGTAACGTTATCACAAACTTGTGGCTAACTGTTAGCTTACCCAGTTTACTGTTAGAATGCAACTTTTTTTTTAATACTAATGGTTTCTGTGCTTAGAAAAAGATGGGTTTTGGTATACCTCTGTGTATCAGAAAAAATATAAATTTTATTCTACCAGACTAGCACTTGCATTAATGCTGGTGCAATACAGCAGCCTTCAAGGGAAAGTCTCATGAACTCTGACACACAAAAATAGGAAGTGTCCTATAAACTGAAACTTGAAGTTACCAGTTTATAAAAGATATGCATTCCACTAATGTGTTACAAGGATATATTTCACTTGCATACATACTTCATTCTGTATCAGCTATATTAGTATTGTTTCATTATGAGGTATTGCATGCTATATTGGTGTTTTGTGGTTTGTGTAAACTATTGTCTTCTTTCATGTCTTATTTCACTGAAGTTTGAATGAGTGCATGATAACTTTGGTATAAATAAAAAAGGAAAGTTGCAATAGATGAGGAAGTCAATGTGGTCCAGATTTACTGCAGGTCACATAGCAGCAAGCAGAATGCTGCCTGCTAGGGAATAGCAGGCAGCATTCCTAAGCAGTCATAGGCATTAGAAAACTGTTTTTGATGCACTGCTTTAGTTTTACTCCTTGTAAACAATAAAAGTTGCTAAAATTCTCTATAGGCAACAGAAATCATGGCAGCATAAGCTTATGTTCTCATGAAAGAAGTAAAAGCAATTAATGTCCCTCAGCTGGGACAGCACCTTGTAAACCAAACTGAACTACAGTTGATTTGGCACTATCTGAAACTGATATGAGACTGCAATGGAGCTACCTGGACAACAGAGAAATTATGCATGAGTGGGTTTTAACACTTTTTGCATTGTATTTTTATTTCATCTCATTGATTTTGTTCACATCATAATAGTACATTAAGGAGAGGTTCTGGAGATTTCAGGCCTGTAACTAAGATTTGTTTACCTAAAACATATCCATGACAAATAATTGAATTTAAGAAAGAAAAAAACCCCAAGCATCCGATTTAAATAACAGAAATAGTATTTGGTATTCTGTGTCATCAGTCATAGAACTGAAAAGATTAATTCTGTATATCTTTTACACCATAAACGTCTTACAAAAAAATCTACACTTCTCGACAGATCATTATTCAGTGAACAACACATGCATCTTTCAGATTCAGTAAGTAGTTAGTGTTAGGATGTCATTGCAGCAGATCAGCTCCACATTTGTTAGAACTGATAAATATTGTGAACAATGAACAAAGTTGTTCTAATTGCTTACTTTTCACACTCTGTATTGTATTTTCAGGTCCAGACTCATAGTAACATGTACTCCCTTAGGAATTCATTAAAACTTACACAAATTGATAACACATATAAATGCTATAGTTTCTAAAGAATATATAGTCTCGTGTACGAGATGAGTATTAAGGTAAAATTTCAACCTTAGCAAGTGTGATTTTTCTTCTCTCTAGAAAAAAAAATTTATTAAGGCACCAGAGCAATCTCCCCAGCTGCTAACAGTCCACTGCTTATAAAGAATACCCTTTTGTATAATTCATTCTACTTTCTGCCATGCCTCTGTTTCTGCTGGCTTTGTGAATAAGTAATTGAGAACTGAAATCTGTTTTCTGACACTTCCTGCTCCACCTCTTCAACTCTTTCCTCGGTACACCTATGCTATGCAAACGCATTAATTTCTTTATTTATACTTGCTAATCCCTTCCTTTCTGTGTTTTTTAAATACTGACTTGTGATACTTGGAGTTTAAAAGGCTAAAATATTTCCTTAGCTCATTATATAAAGACCAATTTTCATTGCTTTTCTTCCTTTCTGAAAAGGACAAAAATAAAATAGTCAGTGCTTTCACAGGAAAGCAAACAATCTCTGGCATAGTATATAGCTATGCGTGCTAGTATAGCTAGCAAACTTTGGAAAGTGAAAAGAGCCTAGAGACTAGATGATTAATCTTTCAACTGCTGAATGATGTGCCATATACAATACATCAATGAAATGTGCTTTTCTAGTACAGCCTGATATACCTGGTGTACTCTGACATTTCCTTCAAATGCATGGATGTTCATTTGAAAACTATGGTTGGAGGTAGAACTGTAGCTTTCAGGTTTAGATTGGTGATGGGTGGGACTCAGAAGGTTTGAAATTTCAGTTTGATTGAGATGAGCTTCTAAATGTTCACAGGCTCAGCTGAAGCTTATTAGGACTACACAAGCCCCTCAAGTCTGCAAAATTGGGGCAGAAATCTGGAAAGAGGCTTTCTTGTCAGCTTTTTTAGCAGTCTTAGTCTTAGAAGAAAATGCCATGAGAACAGCTTTTCACAATATTTTGGCACCTCTGCTTCCAGCCCTAGACCTAACATGGCATTGAAAGAATACATAGAAGCATAACCCCTGACTGAATTAAAAAAGAAAATCCTTTAAGTTTAAGAAGTGAGCTGATCTTTGCCCATCTCTGGGAATATTTTTTTTTTCTCCCTCTCGTGAGCTCATTATCCACTCCTTAGTCAGATTCTGGAGAAAAAAAGGTGCACCCATATTAGCATATTTAATTAAGTGAAAGGTAGTCATTGTTTTAGTCCTTGAGTAAACTCATCTTTTAATGTGATGAACAGCTGTAGCTTTATCATGCAGTTATTTCTTTAAAAGCATGTGACACTGTTAGTAGGACAGTCATATTTTTCTCCAACAGTGATGCCACTGTAAACATTTATGCTAAAATGTCAAGAAGACATTTCATTTTCAATATTTTTTTAATGTTCCACTTCAATTGCTAAGTCAAAAACAGGAAACAATGAATATTTAGCTCAGCTCTTTTTCATCCAGATCTAGTTACTTTTCAATCAAGTAAAATAATTAAAAACAAAAACAATGGTTTGAATTTCATAAGACTGTTACACCATCATTAACTTCGGCTAAGTTTTAGGGATGTGGATTATGCACTTACCATCACATAGCACTCAGAGGAAGGACTTAATTCTGAGCCCCAGAACTCAGATTTCCAGCAAATGCCTTCCTGTGCTCTGTATGATTCCTTTATGTACTAGGACGATCTCATTTCTACTCTGCATTGTCTCTTGTAGGTTCCCAGACACATCTCTGTAGTAATTGTTATTAATATTATCATAATTTAATACCATAGAAGTTATGGAAAATAATAAATTGATTTGAAAGTTGTATTTTGTTCACTAAGGACACAGAGATAAATTATATAGTAACTTAGATTTGAAGAAAAAAAATGAGCTATATCATACATTTCCTTAGAGCCTTTAGAAAGAACACTCCCAGTTGAATCACGCAAATAGTTGAAGGCAGTTGGGGGAAAAAAAAGAAAAAAACCTGATCTGCAATATTCAAATATGAAGAACTAGCGTTTAGCTTAGAAAGTATTTTTTATCCTACTTAGCATCTAATGAATGACTTCAGTTATTACAATTTGATATATAATAGTATCAAACACAGTGCTATGTGAATCATAAACAGATGAAAAAAACTATTTTACATTTGGTTACTTTATTCATTTTATGAAACTTGTAGTACTAATGGCGGCCAAATATCAAGATTTTTGTTGAACATTGTGTTACGCGGTTTATCTAAAACATTGTGTGCTAAATTCACATCCACTGCTTGATAGCATATTCAAGATTTTATGTCCCTCTCTAGGAAAGAATACATGCAGCATACTGTAACACGTGCAGGTTAGAAGAAAAAGTGCTTACATAGGTATTTGAAAAAAGACCGATAGGTTCTTTTTGTATGTAAGTAGCCAGTTGCGTGTGAGAAAATCTTAATATGTTACAACAAAGGAACCAACTATAAAGGATTTACTTTATTTATAAAAGTAAAGGAACCCAGTGTTTCCAAATACACAAAACGTTGTCAAAGGAGCTGATTTGTTTCCATGAAACTGGTCGTCTTAAGTCCTTTTTCTTCACTGAAATATATTGTTCATCAAAAAAAAAAAGCATATATATTGTGTTGAAAAATCTGGGTTTAAAGACCTTACTGTTTGACTAAGATGAAATCTTGTCATGCTATATAACTAGATACTGCATCCAAGGTATTAGGTTTGAACAAAACATACCTGCTTTCTATATAAATATTCTATACTTATATATGTACATAATTATACATTTCTTTCTTGTACTGAACCAGAGAAGAAGCTGTGTACGTTGTCTGAATCTTTTTACTAAATAAAGATGGCCTCTCTTTAGTCAGATTTAGGTGTGGATCAGTAAGTAGTAAGAAGGAAGAAAGAAGCAACAGACTGCCTTTACATGAGATAGTGAGAAGAAATTTAGATAATTCTTCAGACAATCAGAAAATCCTTCATTATAATCCTTCAGAAAATCCTTTATTATATTATGATCAGGAAAATAAAAATCCATGAATGTTTCAGTTTCCTTTTTTTCACCTTTTTGCCCTCATTATGACTGATTTTAGAAATTGGAAATATGCATGACATAAAAACATGATGAGTATTGCAAAAATGAAAGTCACAAGTATGGCTACAGGCTAATGCTGTTTCCAAAGCAGACAGACTCACTACTTATGGTAATGATTTGGAAATAGGCATTTTTCTCACCAAGTTAAAATTAGGAAATGGATGGAAATATTAAAAAAATAATGAAAATAAAGAACACATGTCAATTATTTTATTAGTTAAACTAGGAGCGGTCATTAAATGCTCTCTCAGGTAACGCTGGTCAATCTCTACAAAATCTTTACAAATAATTCAGAAGTATTTTCAGTGAGCAAAATTTGTCATAATCTTAATGTACGATTTTAAAAGTGATTCTTGGTTTAAGAGGAAAAGAAAAACTGACCAATATATTGTCAAATATTTAAAAAATTAATTAAATCACAATAAAGAGGAAAAAAGGAAAAAAAAACCCACAGCTTGCTTTTCAGGTACCCTGCACTTATTTTAGCAAGATTTATAGATCCACACAAAGGTAGTTTTTAGAATAATTTCTCAAGAGAGAATGTAATGAAATCAGCTAAAAAGCTAATTCTCACATAAGAGAAAGGAAGGAAAAAAAAAAGAAAAATATGTCCAATAAAGTCATTAGATGAAACATAAAAAACCCACCAAAGCTCATTCTTAACTGTTCCCTTCTTAAATCTGATTTCTGAGCTAAACGTAAAAACACTGCTAGTAGCTTTCGTGCAAACACCAGAATTTTTCCAGGAAGATCAGATAGTACAGAGCAAATAAGATGTTAGAAAAACAAAACCATAGAAAATGTAAAACTGTTGGATGTCATTTCCAAGATAAGCATGGAAAAAAAAAGCTGAAGGACATAGAGACGAAAAACGCTATTACTTTTGCTCATGATTGTCTTAAGATTGTATATCAGAAAACTGTAACTGTAAAATACTGCAACTTCTTGCTACGTCTAAACTGTATGATTCTAAATGCTCTAATTTCTAACTATAAGCTGTCTCATTTCAAAGTTTTGGTAAATCAACTTTGGTATTCCAAAAGATTTTGAAAGAAAGAGCTTGGGTTCATGCTACCAGTTGCTGTGAATTCAAGTTTGAATCAAGTATACATCTGGAGGCTATCAAGTACAACTCTACATTCAAGGCAGAATTCACTTAGACCAGGTTGCTCAGGTTTTTTTTCAGTCTGAGTATCTCCAAAGAAGGAGATTTCACTGCCTCTCTGAGCAACTTGTTTCTTTTGACTTCATTCATTGTGATTTTTTTTTTTCCTCCTAATACCTAATTAGGATTTCCCTTCATCCGTCTTGGGTTCATTGCATTTCCCCCTGTGTCTGTGTACCTCTGAGAAGATTCTGATTCTGTCTTCCTTGATGAGGTAGATGAATACAGTAATGTATCAGTGTTTCCCAGAGATGCCATGTAGCTTTCATTAGACAAACAAAATGACCTGAATCTATCCTAGAAATGCAAAGTTGTTATGAATTGAGACTGAGATATATGTCACTGACTGTGCATGCACGTATATTATAGAATCATAGAATCAT
>NW_009597602.1:0-2785 GCF_000690535.1 Cariama cristata | reverse complement strand
CTCAAAAAACAAAATCACCAAAACCCTGCTATAATTCTTAGGTGCTAATGTGTGTATCTCCAAGACAAATATGTACAGGAGTCTGATAAAAGAAAATATGCTGTCAGAATTCAGCAGAATTGTAATTTTTCCTGATATCAAAAAATATCACCTCTGTTTAATATATTGCTTGGAAAATAAGGGAGAAACACAGGATAGATGGAGAAAACCGCCTTTTTCTTCTGACTTGAGATCTCCATTTTGAGCAGATTCATCATCTCTCTGCCTGGTGCTGTGATCAGCACAACTAGAGAGTAAGCAGGTGAAAGCAGCTTCCATCAGATTGAGATAAATTCCTTGATGAGAGACTTTCTAAACTTCACAGATTCTTGTTGCAGTGTGGTACCTGTCTTTAAAGGTCTCTCTGTCGCCTTCAGCCATACTGCTGTTACCTTCTATTTCATGAAAGAAGAAAATGGAGGAACAAAATGACTGAGCAGATAGCTAATATTTTGGCTGAAGTCATACCCTTATTGCAGTGTTTGCACCAAGTAGAGGAAGCTTGCTTTTCTTTTTCTTTCTTTTTATTTTAACGGTGTTCAAATGTTGTTTTACCCAATTCCTGTAATGAACTCATGAGTCAGTTTGTCCATACAGTGGACAGAGATCTAGTATGCAACTGTCATTTCTCTGTGAATGTTTTCTTTCTCCTTTCTGTGTGATTTCTGTAGTTTTCATTCCAAAGTTTTGTTCCTAAGGGGAGGCATGATATGGATCACAATGATGAAAGGTAGAAGGAACTGGTGAAAGATAATCTTATACATGCATCACGCATCCCCTGCTACTATGAAGTTTTCACTTTAGAATTCATTCACAGTCCCTTCTGCGATTCTTATAGAAGTGGTAAATGATGTATGAAATGAAATATTTTTGTTGACTGATTGTACTGAGAATTCAGAGAATAGTGCTGTAGTCACTGCTGAGGTATATTTATCTTATTTTCCATAATACTTGCTATTAAGACAAGCTGTCAAAAGTTTACTTGGATCAAAAGAGTTACAGAATGAGGACAAGGGATTTTTAAGGCAAATAGACTACTCTAAGGAAAAGCAAAAGAAAAGAAAAGCAGTATTGTCGCTGAACAACCCAATTGTTAGACCTCATCTCAGAAGTAGGTCACCTTTCCTGAGGAAGGATGAGATTGCTCTAGAGATGGAGCAATATAAGGTTAAGACATTGATTCAGGTGTTAAAAATACTTACTAGAAATGAAGTTTGCACCTACTATGAGAAGCAGAGGTTAGGGTTTATAATATCATTTAGTTACAGTTACGATTACAAGCGAAACAGAGAATTCAAACCAGATTAAAAGCTTAATATTTATTTTCTATAGGTAGATCACTGGGTTATGTGATTTACTTTTCTGTTTCTCTTGGATTAGACTCTTAAAACTTTTTCTTTCGAAGTCCAGAGAACTATAGGCTCAAAGTGGCCTACTGACAATAGGTTAGCTTTTCTTCATCAGTTTGTATGAACTACCAGGACTTAAAGATTTTATGAACAGTAAGTTTAAAATAGTTTTGGGGTAGTCTGTCTTACTGTTTTAAATGGTAATTTAAGAATGGCAAAATATTTTCTCTTAAAAGTGAGCAAACACACACATACATGCATGCAGAAATACTGACATCTGCATTCAAATTTTGTGATACAATCTGCTCACTTGATCTACTGAGGTTTGCTTTCACCTTCACAGCTGTTGTGACTCATATTTAGTGTTACTGCTGTTGAGGTCCTTAACTTACTGGTCTTACTTTTGTTCTCTGTCGTTGCTCTTTTGACCTCCACACTTGAAACTGTCAGTGCAGAGAAATGACAGGTTTTTGCAGAACCAAGGTCAAAGACTCTTTTCTCTGCTTCCTCACTGTAATTATTTGTTCTTACACTGCCTAAATCAGAGATTAGAAAAAGAGGCAAAACAAAGTGTGTATCAGTACAATAAATAACTTATACTGCAGCCACAATTTTGTTGTCATTGCCTTTCTGCAGAGATATTAGCTTTGTTTTATAGGGGAGAATGCTGCTGTTTAATACAGGAATGGAGGCACTGACCTCTGTGGTCTTTCTCCCTCTCCTGCAGACTTTCAGTAAAACTTGAGTGACTTCATTGTTGTGTCTTTAAAGCAGTCAGGATATCTTACCATGTTTTAGTGATACTTGGATACTTTCTGTGCAAATTGCCTTCCTTGTTCTTTGAGTTCATGAATGATGGTTTTATATGGAAAAGATCTACTATGAGAAAGCAGATACAGTAAAATGGAGAAATGCAAGTATATTCCCGCTTTTCTTCAAAAAGATAATTTTTATTGCATTAGGCTTTCTGTAAAATGTACATTTCCCATTCCATGTATTTTCTGGAGTCTCAGGGGGTAAACTAAAATCTGCCATGGAAGGCTTAGTAGATTATCCAGAAGGTAGTTTCTAATTTAATTTTTTTTCTACTTTTCTCAAGAAAGTGAAAAAATGTGTAGATTCCCACCCTTGATAGTTCTTAACCAGAAGAGTCGGAACTGTCAAGACAAAAAATGCTTTATGAATTTTTAGCTGACGGATGGATTTCTCTCTTGTAAATAGAAGAACAAAGCACAAACTTTTACACACAGAACAAGTGCTTACCTTTTCAGGTAACCAAGACATAACATGCAAATTGATACCATTTTTTACTATGATCAGGACATAGTTACTTAGCACCTGAAAGAAAGTATAGTGAAAACATTTTTTAGTTTAATTATTCTTCTTCTTCCATAGTT
>NW_009597601.1:18096-21030 GCF_000690535.1 Cariama cristata | reverse complement strand
GCTTAGTTTTTGTTTCTCCTGGTTGACTCTTGTCTAGACTTACAGTCATTATTTCTTCTTAGCCCTATTTGGGTGCATGGGATACTGATTTCTTCTGTGTTTTGTGATCTTGTGTCCCAGTCTGAATAGCATTAGTCCCTCCGAAGTTAAAAGATCAAGTGTCAAGAGCACTGGGTCCGAAGGAAGTGCCTCACTCAACTGCTCCATACTCACTGTGGACTTCAAATGTTTTAAAGCCACCTGGACTGAGGTGGTGCAGCAGAACCGGGAGAAATGGAAAGCGCAAGCCACCAAAGGTAACAGCCAGGCTTCTTAGTGAAAGAATAAAAATTCTTTTGACTACTTCTTCAAGCTCCTCTTCAATCAAATTATTCTCCAAGTAAGCACTGTTAGTTTGAAAGAATCCGCTTTTCAAGGTCAACAACCTACGCTGAGTTCAGAAAGATAGGAATATTGTGACTCATCTGTGCCTTATAGTCTTCTTATGTGGTGTAAGTGTACGTAATGGAGAGGATGTGGACAATGGGAGGAAAAAAACCTAAAATTGTAAGGGAAGTCCCCTGAAGTCATGACTCGGACTCAGAGTGGGTGCAGAGATAGCTGGAACAGCATTTGTAGAGAGAGGTTATCAATTGTTCTCTGTTGAAATTGTTCTCTGTTGAAAGAGGTATGGATGATAGATCGGGGGAGAAGGACAGGATATTCTGAACTCACAACTGTTTTCATATTTCTAGTGATAACTTGGATCATGAATTAGGAACTATGCTGCGAATGCTGATGATGTCATCAATCTGGGAGGGACTGCTGATGTTTCAGAAGACTATGAGGGCTGTGTTGGTTGCAGGTTGACCAGGGTTCAATCATAAAAACATAGAATTATTTGGGCTGGAAGGGACCTTTAGAGGTCATCTAGTCCAACCCCCCTGCAATGAGCAGGGACATCTCCAACTAGATAAGATTGCAATATGGTCACGCTATTGAAAAAAACAAACCAAAACCCAACAAAAAGCCCTAAACCGCCAACAACAAACCCCCCAAACTTTGCTTCTAAGACCCCTCTGGCATTCTTCCCGTCTTTCCAGCAGTAACAAGGCCCCCCCAGCAGTGCTGTGCCCATTTTTCCACTGCAGTTCAGGAAACACACGTCCCAGTTGCGAACAATACAGAGTACAGCAATGCGAGTGATGATAACTGTTGTTTATAGCTGAAAGCAGTTTTCTGAAGACTACTGCAGCTGCAAAATAAGGGGACTATTATTTTATTCAAATACCCTGGGCTGTTAAGAGGAGAAAAAATTGGCAGGTGATTATAAACTGATAATAAGTTAGAGATTGGCAAATCTCTGTTGTTGGAGATCTTTCAAAACTAATGAGAGCCATCTGTTGAGAACTGCCCCTTGCCTCCAGGGGCTGGGTGATTGCCCAAGGTCTCCTTGAGCCCTCGGGTGACTTAGACCAGCTTTGGAACTGCAAAAGGAGGAAGGTATCACTGGTTTGTTTTGGTTTTTTTTCTTCGTGAAACTGTTTGTGATACCATGTCTACTCTGAGCTGAATGCTTGTTACTCAAACCCTTATTTAGTGGAGTTGTTGTATTTCATGTAAATGGAAAGAGTTCGATTTCAGGGCTGCTGGAAGATTTGGCTTAGTTCTCCTGTTTGCCAGAGCAGATTGTTCCCCTTCAACTGACAGGCCTGTCTAAAGGTGCAGGAAAGCATGCATTATTATTCAAATTAAATTTTCTTTTGTGATTAAAACTTGCCATTCATGAAAAGCTTTTCTAGGCATTCCATGAAAATGAAAACAAAAACATAATTCAAAATCTGCTTATTTGCCAGAGCCTTTTAAAGCTTTTTGTTTTTTAATTGGTATTTACTATTTCACAGTTCTTTGTGGACGAAACAAATTAAAGCTAAGCAAACATGCAAAACATTTAACGTGGTCAGTGTCTCACAGTATAGGAGTGTTGAGTGAATGAAGCCAATACAGTTAACTAGTTTTAAGGATTTCATTTCAAGATGTACCATACATATTTGCTTGTCTGCTAAGGATCTACTAGATGAAAATCCTATATGCAAGAGAGACCTGTGGGGAAAGAAAATCTATCTTACGTTTCACCTAAACCAAATACATAGAGTAGATCATAATAGATTCTGGATATTTAACTTTTAAATGTGCTTTATACCCCCTTGCTGTGACTGCTCTGCATAAAGACTTCTTTCTGAATGTGCACGTGTAAATGTCAAGTTATGATTCAAGTGGGTGTGCACACATTGCTTAACTAATATGGTAGTTTGCATTGATGCAGTATGTATTATCCATTCTTTACAGAGTATCCTAGTGATAAGTGTTTGGTTATTAATATTTTAGCTGGAGAGGAAAATGTTTTATTTTTTAACTGCTTCATAAAAAAATCCTTCTAGCAGCTCCTGAGCATAGTTTATGGAAGAATTAATTGATCACTGGAAAGCAGAGAGCTCACCAGTCTGCATTATTAGACATGGGAGCCCTTGAGTAGATAATTTTATCTTTACCTTTCTGACAACCTTTAGCCCTGAATGGTTGATTTACTTTACGCTTTTGCCAAACTTTGTCACCAAGTACTTGGATCAGGGCCCCAGTTCATGGGTCAAAGATTCAGAAAGCAACCTCAACTTCTGTTCGTCTGAATTCATTGACTTTCACGTACTTTCTGTGTTTCTGTGTGCATTTAGCCATAGAAGCATGCGTATTTTTTAATCCTGAAAGATTTATACAAACGTATGGCTGAGCGTACCTTTGTATGGGCTGGGACTAAGGAACTGTTCTTGACCTTTGGAGCCCTTGCATCAAAACCTTTGCTCAGCTGCTGTCTTGCTCCTGACTTGCGGCAAGACTCTGCATCCCCCTCCATCTGCCTTGCCTGTCTTCGCCATATGCAGCAGGGCCTGCTGCCCA
>NW_009597601.1:0-18065 GCF_000690535.1 Cariama cristata | reverse complement strand
CCCAATTGTAGCAGGGCGTGCGGCCCGGCAGGAATTTAAATGGCTGACCCCCGTCAAACTGGTATCTTGCAATGCATCATCGTGCTCCGCCAATAAAATGAGAATTATCAAGAGAAGAGAGATAAAGCATTCAACTGTTGATTGACAACAAATAGCATCTGGGGATCAGAAGGGAAGGAAGCCCATCTAATCCTTATTCTTAAATTATTTGTAGAATACTGTATTCCTTTTGGTAATGGCGTTGTCCCTAGAAGCATCAGCGAGCTGTTTTTATCCTGACTGTGGTATTTATAGAAAATTTCTCAGACTGTGTGGGCAAAGTAACTGGGTTTATTACTGATCTCTTTTTGCTTAAAGGATCATCATTAAATAGCTAGCAATTAAAAACCTGAATAAACAAACACCCTGATGTGCAAAGCACTATTTAGATAATGTATTTTCCGACACTAATTTTGGCAAGAGGCACTCATCCAACAGTGCTGTAGCAAGCCCCAGTCTCCTGAGCCGAATTTCTCTCCTGTGGTTTAGGTGCAAAATGCAGCATTTTTTTTCCGATCCCCAAATGAGAGGAATCCTTCTGTATACCATGAGACTCCAGGGGAAAATATTAGCAGGCATAGCTGATCTATCTGTGGAAGCTACCATAGATTTCAGGAATGATTAATAAAGTGAGGGAGGCTCATATCTAATTTAATTATATTTTCATGTGAGCCATAATTTATTAATTTAAAAATTAATTAACTTTAGTTAGCTGCTGGCAAGGAAATACAGATTGACATTTCTTATAAAGACAGCTTTCCCCCTTTCTTTCTTGCATCCCATTGATACATTTTTCTCAAAAATGGTTCTGGTTCACTCATAAGAAGTATTTGACAAGACACTTAGAAATTCTTCTGTAATTTTTACTCTTTGGCCAAGACCCTGCTCCTGTAAGGAAAAAAGTATCTTCCCTATAGATGTCAAGAATACCTTCCATAGGACTGAGGTAGACTTTAGTCAGTGTTTTGTAGGATCTACTCCTCTACTCATCAGCTTACACAATATCTCAGAAAACAGGAGATACATCTGCGATTCCTATCACAATTAGAGTGCAATTGGTTGCCCACGCTGGCGTAATGAGTGGGCTGGGATATTGCCGACCCAGAAAATTTGAATACAGGCATAGGGCGGTCACATCTGAATACTTAGACTCAGTATGGATATATAGATATGCTCTGAAGCTGCATAAGCTCACAGGTTCCAAATTGAGTGTGTGCTGAGCTACTCAACTGCTTTTGCAGATTAAGTCTCTATTGATGATGGAAAAGGGGGAGAAAATTGTGGAGTCTCTGCCTGGAGTCGTGCACACCCAACCGTGTTTATTAGCTGGAGGGCTGCACGGAGGGATTGTGGTTGTGCCCTGCATCCCGGCGTGATGCAGGAAGGCACGCAGAGCCTTTGCAGCCGAGTCCGTGGGATTGTGCCGTACCTGACCGGGGCTAGAAATGTAATGGTCTCAACACCTGGAGCCAAAGGAATTTGCAACCTGTGTTATAAGTAAGTGTTGTGTCAGTACCTGAGGTTTGGATAAGAACAAGAGCAATATCTTGAATGGGGGAAATCGGCTTCTCTCTGAATTTTTTTTTTTTTTTTTTCTGAACGACAGTATTTTGAGATACTGCTCTTGTTCAACACTCACTTTTGAATTTATACCTTTGTGTATCTGTGATTGACTGTAATACTTCTGGGGATGGAAGGGCAAGTACTAGTAGCAATATATTAGTCTGCCAAGAAAGGACAGAACCATAAAGAAAGGAAATCAGTAAGTGGAAAGGAAGAGATTAGGAAGCTGACATTGGAAGCAACCTGGAACAAGAGGTAGGTATCAAAACAGTAGATGTCAAAGAACCAAGACTTTTTATGTCCTGAGTTACATGGTACAGTATGAGATAAACTGAATGTCGTTTGACTGTTGTGTGTCAAAAATGAAACTAGCCGTGGCACCCCTAGAGCCTTCAATGGCTAATATCTCTTTTTAATTTACCTTTTAAGAATTTTGAGGAACCTCATTTTCAAAGGTGAACCTCATATGGTAAAAAAAGGACATGCACATAGACCAACATGGGGTGCTTTTTTCAGAATACTTTGTTAAATGTTCTCCTGTGCTCTTTTTCCCTTGTCAAATCAATTCCTACATTTATCTAAGTAAAAGCTGTTTGCATGTAAAAATCTGAAGTAGACTTAGATGTGTGAGTTCTATCATTCTTGTCAAATTGTCTGATAATGGTGATTTCTTTCCTCATTTCGCTTCTGTCTTTGCTGAGGATGCAGAAGAAAACGCTAAGAAAGAAGCAGAGGAAAATGCTCATCAGGGAACAGACGAAAAGAAAACAGATGAAAAGGATGAGAAGCCAGCTGAAGATGCCACAGCAGCAAAGACAGAGAACAGCAAAGAACCAAGTCCTGGAGAAAACAAAAGTGCAGATTCCAGTAAGAATCATGTAAATGGGACTCGGCAAACTGGGGCGAATAAACACGAAGCCTCTCAAGGGAAAAACGCACCTAGGACAGATAACGGAATGGACTGTCATCATGCCGTGGGAGAAGAGAAACAGCATGTCCAGAATGGTGAGTTCTCTCCTTCCACTGAAATATGAATCCAGCCCTAAAACCAGTTTCTCACCTCAGTGATGGGGGAACCTGATGTCCTGAGAAAGGATGTCCTGGGCCCAGAGCCTCTTCCTGGACATTGGCATAGTCACCTGCATATGGGAATTGGAAACTGTAAATTAACTCCCAAGTAGTGATCTTCTCTAGAAAGTGTGGTGGTTCATATCTGCTGGGGCACTTTTGGACGAAAGGAAAAAATTACTTTTCTCATGGAAATGAAGCAGCATGTTATGATACACAGGCTAAAAACCTGAAACAAATATTCTTGGTTCAATGAACAGCTTCATTGCTTGGGTAACTGACAGAGAGGAAGCCAAAGTTGGCTTATAAACTCTTTTTAAGGCTAATGAAAAATATCTTTGAACTGAGTCTCAGATATAAATATGTTTTGGGACAGAGGATTTCTCCCCCTCTCTCTTTTTAAGAGTTATTTTATTTATGCTTCCTTTGCTCAGTTTTTTTATTAGGGCAGTCACGAGCCTTCTTTTTTGAGATTTTTTTTTTTTTTTTTTTTTGTCAGAAATTTTATTCCAGAGTTTTAACTTGCTATAGAACTGAGTTAAAATAAGAATGACATTTTATATGCAAAAAGGGTGGAAAAATATTTGAAAATTGCATTAAAGATTAAAAAAAAAATTATTAGACCTATGAGAACAGATCAGTTGTCTCTTGGCCATTTCACTCTCCTTCCCTCCCCAGCTCCTGCTCCCTGAAGCTGTTATCAAAAAATGGCAGTACAGCCACATGTGACTTGTCACAAACTTGGCTAGTATCAGCCAGTCCAAAACCAGCAAAAAACTCAGACTTGGAAGCATCCTTTTAGAAAAAACCTGAGTGAGCACACAGGCTTTGAAAGTCTTAGGCTCAGACAGTGAGTTTAGATGGCAGCAGAGGCAGAAATTCTGTTTGAAACGTTCCTGATACGATTCTCATGTATTTCACTCGGCTGCTGGCCTTTCCCAGTGATCCCTTCATCATCAGGGTTTTTTTAGATTGGAAGGACTATGGAGATCGGAGCTGTCGTGCGCTGTTACATATGGGATTTGTCTTCAGATAGTGTTACGTGGGTGAATAAGAATGGGCCCCTCAAGGAGACAAAAAGGTTGGGGCCACATGAAATCCCAGTTAGACTGCATCAGACTTTTCTTCTGAAATCCTTTGGTTTACATGCTTCTAACAATACGAGGGTTAAGTGTGCTCTAGTGATCTTGACAGTACCTTTTTCTGCAATGTCTCTGTGCTGCAGGTGTCAAAAATGCTTTGAAAGGAATTATAATGATTTGTGAAAATTAGTGCCTTCCTCAGGAAAAGAAATTCTGCTCCTTCATTTGTGGGAAAAGGCCTTTATGAGGTACAATCACTGCAGAGTCTTTGGAGACCGATGAAATTTTACCATTCATATCTCTGGTTTCACTACAGCTTCCTTTACGCATCTATGTTAATATCTCATCATAAAGTATTTGCCTTATTATTTCTCTGCCTTTGCAATCCCTTTCAAAAAGATGATTATGATCATCGTTCTGCTCTGCTGCTGGCAGAATGGCAGGGTAGATATTACAATACTCAAAAGTCCCCTATTCATAATAAGTTCTATTCAATGAAAGTTCAGAAGTTGTGTTGTCAGGTGAGTTTAAAGTCTGTCTCAGGCACTTGCTGCCCGTGTGCTTTCTCTGAGAGATCAAACTCTGAAATAAGGTAGTGTGGATGTTCGTAATCTTTTCCTGCATGCACTTGAGGTCAAGCAACTTCTTTATGCAGTGGTCAAAGAAAGCGTTATTAGCTCATCATTACCATCAGCTGTACGATGGTGGAGGAAATGTGCTTTGCCGGGTACATTTTAAGTTAATTTCCTGAAGACAGTGTCCTTCTTTTAGAGGCCACCTGCATCTAGCAGACACCTCAGCCCTCCTTGGAGCTGCTCATACCTCTGTTGAAGAAGCCCAAGTCAGTGGCGGTGTGATCAGCTGAGCAGGTTGCTGCTTGTCCTCTGTCACCTTGCTTTCATTTTTCTCTCACCCACACAGTGAGTTTAGGAAGAAAAACATGAAAAGTTTTGGCTCTGAATGAGAACTGAACAGGACATGTTTTTTCCATCTTGTTAAATATTTTGAGATTTGGAAACCATTCCTTTTTTTATACTGTGATGATGAAGCTTAATTGGAGAGAGATATGGATCCTCTGTGATCCAAGAATAATAAACACTCCAGTGGTTAGGGCACAATGTGGAAGAGGGAGACCTTGCTTCTCTACAGTTTCTCTTTTTTTTGAGCTGTTCCAAAAATAAATATCCACTGGCCATGACTAGTTTGAAGGCAGATCAGATCCTCTTTAACACATAATACCTATAATCTTGATCCAAAGGCTGGGAAGTCGTTATAGTAACAAAAATAGTAATAGAAATGGAGTAAGCATCACTTTACTACAGCCCTGTAACATACCTCACATTTACAACAATCTGAAGTGAGATTTTTACGGCTTTTTGTGTTGAGGTGTGGGCAACAAATTTGCTGCTACACCTCCCGGGGAAAGGACAAGCTGCCTGCTCCCATCTGGGCAGGCGTCTGTGGCTTCTCTGGACATCAGAAGGAAGGACAGGACACCTTTGCTGCTGAAAGAGCCCTGTTCTGCTAGAGCTCTCCCTTGAAGTTATTTTTCATTTGATCTTGTATTTGGCATTCTTATTCAATGAAGAGAATTTGAGAATTCAATGAAGAAGGTCTGGGAAGGTCTGATGTGCTCTGCTGTGTGACTAATAGAGAACAGAAAATGAGAATGACTCTGGTTAACCTTCCTGGCTTCGTAAAATACATCCCAGGTCAAGCTGCCGTCTTCATTCTGCATCAGCCATTGCTCTGCCAAAGGCCATGTTTTCCTGGTTTGCTACAGAGACTGTAAAACCAGTGATCAGTGCTAGGATGATTGTTTGTTCCCTGATACCGTCATCAAAGGACCAACCCAAATGAATCTGTGGATAAAGGAAACTAGTAAGAGAAAGTAAGACAAAATTATATAGGACCGTTTGGGATATCTAAGGTGGTTCTTCAATGCAGAGACTTATGATGAAGCCTTGCAGGGTCTCAGTCCTTTAAAAGCATAAATATTTCAGAGTCCTGGTTTTGAAATGAAGGTTGTGCTCAGGTTTTTAATAACCTACGTACAACCAGAGGGAGTATGAGTTTGCATGTGCGCTTAAAAAGGTGTTAACAATTAGAATAAATTTAAAAGCAGATTGTAAAGTTTGATTTTCTGTAGGAGTTGGAGAAATTTTTTCTGGTGCTTTATGCTATAAAAATGTGTTAATCCAGTTCCTTGTGAATTCAGACCTTTTCTCCTAAGGAACATCTCCTTCGGATGCTGCAATTTGATTGAGTTACAGGCATTAATACATTGGAATCTGCATTAAAATGCTTATAGTTTTTCTTCTTGCTTCTTTCTAGGTGAATTAAAGGAAGACAATAAGTTGGACAAAAAAGATCAGTCCAGTGTGGGGGATGAATCAAAGAAAACAGATGGTAAGGATAACATTTTATTACGTTTTGTCACCCATTTTTTATATGCAATCTATTGTTTCCTAAACATCTGCAGTTTATTCTAAAACTAAAAAATTGTGTGGTAACGAGAAACAGACTTAACAGAAACAGTCATTAGACTTGGAAAAAGCTATTGGGGCATTCTGGGGGAAAATCATCCCTTTCACATAATGCCTAGCACCACTTAGTTGTTCTGTTGGTAAGCCTTATCCATCAATTTTTGTGCAATGCCTGCAAGAAAAATCCTGGATTATTAGAGTTGCTTAATAGGAAATGCGGATTTGTGAGGTCCTATCCTTCTGACTTTCTTTGGGCCCTATTCTGCTCTCTGTTAGAACAGGCTGCTTGGGAGATGCAAAAAACGGAACTAATAAAAAATCCTGCACAAGATGGTCTTGATTTTGTGATTGCATGTTATACTACACCAATACAAACCAAAGCTTTCTTGACTTAATTGTCCGAGGGGGAATTTGCCAAGCGCTGTCAAACCATGGGTGTGGGAAGCAAGCAGGAGTGAGCACGTCAGCATAGAGGTCTTTATTAAGGATGCTATAGAAAAGGGATGTTGCTGAAACGTTGTTGACCTGAAGCAATCCCAAGCCATAGGAGGGTTTCTTGGGCGTCTGGGAATGATTTCAAATGAGTCTGAGCCTAGCGTAGAGGTCCACAGATGTTTTAGTAGCCTCAGCAAAGTGGAAAAACAGCTGAAAAGTCTGTGGCATGCTTACTCTTTTGCACCTCCTCAGCTGTGTACCACAAGGCTCTGAGATAGTATCTGAACCTACTTTGCTCCAAAAGCAATTGCTAAAGTATTAGGTAGCAAAATAAATGGAAACAAATGTTAGAGCTAGCATTTTCTTTGTGTATGTCTCAGTGAAATCCACTGAAACATTGCTGTTCCTAAAGGTAAATTATACAGTACTTTGTTTTGATAGTCAAGAAAGACAACCTCATTTTAAGTACTGCAGTTTAGAATTGTACCGTGTTTTCTTTTATTGCTTCCTTTTAAGAAGTTACTTAAAATTCCTATTGCTCTGGCAAAGTGATAAATAAGAAGAAAATGTGATACCTCAACTAAAAATGTAAATGCATCTAGAGGCATGTATTAATTTCAGACACATAAATATGTACTTTTTTTAAAAAGGCCCCTTAGCAACAGTTGTTTAGGAAAAGTGAATTATTTTGTTAAGAGGTCATGTTATTTACACACTTAACTCAAGTGTCTGTCAGGAAAACAGTCTTGAACAAGTACCATTCACAACTCTTTCTGCGGTCATGCAGGAATTAAGCACAAATACTCAAATAACATGTGACTCTTCAGATGTTCATGAATACGTGCCGTGCTGTATGTAACTATCAAGGCCTCAGAAGAACTGATGGGCAGAATGGCTACTCTCCCCACTGCGGTGGGTGATACTGGAAGGCTGCAGGCTTGGCAGGACCAGGTGGATGCAGAAACACTGGGGCTTCTTTGGGAGGACTCGGGAGCATCAGCCCAGTCAGGAAAGTAGACCCGGGAATCCCTCGCTTTGAGGACCAGGTTACGTTTGAAGGCCTGCGCTCTCAAGGTCTCAGAAGATTAGGGGCACCTATTTAGTTGGGGTGGAGGACCAAGAAATGAATGTTTCATGCTGACTTAAAGACTGAGGGTGTGAATTTGGTTCTTTGCAAGTTGCTCGTCTCTGTGTGGTGTTAGTTATTTAATGTCTATTTGTTCTCCTGTGAGTAAACGTTCTGCTCATCCCCTTAGGGAAAAGACCGATACCATGGGACTGGTTGATTACAGTGAATAAGCAACTGCAACCATGCAAGGACAATTTGTAGGCTGAATGTTTTTCTTTCAGACGCTGTAGGGACAGATTATAGCTAACGATCTCATTGACAGAAATCAGGAGTAAAATTGTGAATGATGCACCTTAGAAAGGAAAGCACTAGGGTGGCACTTGTGTTTTGACAAATACTGTACAAACTGTTCCATCCATTAGTCACTCCAGAGCAAATCTCCTTACCAGCCATGTGAGGGATGTGGAGAAAGAAACATTACCCATGGATAATACATAGCTCTTTCCAGACTGCTGAAATGTTTACCCCAACATATGCCTTCTCACGTGCCAGTACATGGTCTTTCATATGCTGGGAAAAAAGATTAAGCAGGAGGGTTAGAAAGATTGAGGTTACAGCTATAATGCACTCACCACGTGTAGTTTGCTGGTGGATGAAGCTCAGCCTGGACTTTTTGCAGGGTCAAGGGTACTTGGGTTTTACAACCCCTGTTCGGTATGTAACTAGGGTGTATTTGTATTAAACAGGTGCCCGTTTGTGTAGATTTACCATGAGGGCTTCAGCTTTCTCATCACCACCCAGTATCATCAGCTAGAGCCCAGCACCCAACTGCTACCCTGTCCTACTGCGCAGGCATCCTGCACCCGGAGAAGAAAGCTGCAGAGTATATGTTGCATAAATCTTTGCAGGATCTGTGTCCAAGTTGCTTTTTGAGCATGCACAAAGGAAGTTATTGTAATATCTTGTTACAGGAATGCTTACATGCCAAAATATTTCTGGTAACATTTGTCCTTCTACTACATGGGGAACTAAGTGGCCAGGGACACATGAACTATCCCATGTGGACACGAAGACTTTGAAGCTACATGTCTACTCTGTAGTAACAGGTGTGAAAGGTAGTGAGTGTGTCAGAGTTACCTTGAAGCTACCCAGAAATAGTTAAGTGCGCATGCTTCCAGGAGCAGGGGTCAGGCTCCCTCAGACAGCAAGGAACTACGAACGCATCCAGCCAGAGCTTCATACAACTGCGTCCATCCGTACCAAACCCAACTGCTTTAAAGATAGCTTGAGGGTGGGTGGCTATGTAAGCTGCAGTCATACCTTAAATTTCAGTCTTAACTGCTTCAAAATCTTGTGCAAGTCTCTTGGACTTAGGCTAGTCTCCTTCTCATGTTAATCTAATCTTCATATTACTGGCTTTTTTTCTGTGGGAGATACTGCTTGTTACTCAGTACTGCCCTTTTTTCAGTTTCAAGAGAAGAGATATGGGGCTGCCATTTCCCACATAAAGACACAGCCCTATCAGAGACATCATGAGCACAAGTAGTTCATCAAATGTTTCCTGTGGGATAAAACATTATTAAACCGTTTTGGAAAACCTGATTTTCCCATGTGAAATAGTTGCTTTTCAACACTTTGAATGGAAAATTGTAAGCAGTCACATGGAAATAATTTTTATCCACATTCACAAACTTTGTTTTTTGCAATTTTTTTCTGCTTACAAAACTGGTAACACATGAGAAAATTATTCTTCCTCATTTCAGACTAGATATAAGGAAGACTTTTTTTACAATGAGGGTGGTGAAACCCTGGCAGAGGTTGTCCAGAGAGGCTGTGGATGCCCCATCCCTGGCAACATTCAAGGGCAGGGTGGACGGGGCTCTGAGCCACCTCTGGTTGAGTTGAAGGTGTCTGTGCTCACCGCAGGGGAGTTGGATGAGATGACCTTTAAAGGTCCCTTCCAACCCAGCCTATTCTATAATTCTATGATTACCACTTTCTTAGGTTATCTCTACCACCTCCTCATTTTTTTTCCTGCTGGGAAAAAATTCTGCAATCTTAATACAAAGTTTTCAGTGCAACTCTGTTCCGGGGACCAAAAATATTCAAATATTCTTTTTCAATTAACAATTACAGACAATTAAAAGTTTCTTTTTTTGTGTGTTTGTCCTGGGAACTTACTATTCTAGGGGTAACATTTACATTTACAGGTTATAGCACAGAAATGTACAGACTATTTGTGTCCTCAACCGCTGGTATGTACCAAGCGAGCGCGGTGGGCCCTGGGGGTGGGTGATGAGCAATGCTCCCACCTCGTGGTCAAATCGTAACCCTGCGTTTTGACACGTCATCGTTTCAATAATACATTCCTCTGTGCAGTGCAACAGAATAGAATAGAATATAGTGAATGTAATACAGTGTCATATAATACAGTATGGAGCCTTTTAAATATACAAACTCTATGAAGAGTTCACAACAGGCTTACCAGAAATTTAGGTTTTAGCTTGCTTTATTTTGATTTTGTTAAGCTACACTGTTGCTTAACAGTAGTTAAAAGCCTTTGCTATACGTTCTATACGTTGCCCATGCCAACTTGTAAAGCTGCCTTTTGGTCTTGATTTTTCTTGACAATCATTCTTTGATCAGCAAGTGGAAAACTCCCTTATTATAAAGGTAAAGTACAGAGGCTCCATTTCTTTCTGTCCTAGGTGTCCCCCCAAAAATCAGGTGGCAGAGTAGCTGGCACAGAATGTTGTTATCGGAGAATGTCTTTGGTATAGGAACATAGTGGTGTGAAGGAGCCATGATGATGGCTCCACAATTATCCCAGAGGGAGCTGAAGCTGAATTAACAAGATTCTTCCCAACTTCATTTAAGGAGAATGCACCTTTTTGCCAATGCTGTTCAACCATTGAAGCATTGTCTGGCTTTGCAGCCTCCTGCAGATACAGTTTTTGTGTGTGTCAATCCAGCCAAGACCACCACATAGCGATGAACGCTATGTAGACTTCTGACAAAACCCTGCTCATTTAATCTGCATAATGCCAATGTTGTTTTAAAAGAGGTTACTCCAGCGTATAAATGAACGGCATTTGTCTACATCTTCTTGAGAGAGGTAAAAGGTAAATTTCAGGTCATATAAATAAAGGTGCCATTTCTACTTCTATTCCAAGAGTCAGGCTGATTTCTCCATTATTGTCGGAAGCAAAAAGCCCATTTCAGTTTGTAAGGCGAACACATTGGATTCCTCCTTGCTGCTTGATGGTGCTCTTGGTATTCTATGTCAGAACCCAGCAGCACTGGCAAATTGGAATTACAGTAGTCTAAGACTACTTCTAAAGACAATTTCCTTCCTTTTCTTACTGCTTTTTATGGCCTGTTATTGGAACTACTTTAGAAGTTATTGCCCCAAGTTAGAAATCGGAAAACATTGTACTGATACCTTCTGGAAAAGCTTGCTTGAAAGCATGAAGGCATTTTGCTATCCAAAAAGACATATTTCACCATAATTTATCTCTGCTGAACAATTGTTCCATAGTAGTGCAATATAGGATAACTGGAGGGGGGAAAAGCTTCTGAGCTTTTTAAAATCCTTTTTGTGCTTTTTTGAAAAAAAATGAGTGTGTCAAATTTAGCAAGCGGCACCTGAGGCAAGCTGGAATTTACATAGAGGGATGTACTCTGAAGAAGGGTTTATACAGTTTTAATATCAAATAGAAGATGAACATGATGTGATCTTTGAAGCTCAATGCAAAATACATTGTTAGCATCCTGACCTCGGGAACATTGCATCACCGTGGCATGGATGCTCAATGAGAACAGGGGGAATGTGTAGAAAGGTACTTTGTATAATTACGTGGATAATTTTGCAACTTGTCGGTTTTATGAGTGTGTGTGTAAATCTTATGGAAAGCACCTGGTTTTCCTTTGAAGCTTTCACGTATCTCTTTTTTATCCTGCTTTACCTCATTCAGGCCGTGCCAGGGAGTCAGAAATTCCTTAGGATGCTTGATTGCATTTTGCTTCTACTTTACGTGAAGTCACAGATACATGTGACAAGTTTAAAAATTGCATTAAAAAAGCATTTGGCTCGATTTCAGATTTAAGTGAGTATTTGGGATATTCATTCCAGATGCGTGGTGAAAAAAAAAAAAAAATCACTGTAAGTATTTAAGTAGGTTTTTTGAGTAGTTAACTTTATGGGGAACATTTTTTCAGGTTACCTGTGATCCTTTAAATATAGTTCTGCTCAGAGATAGCGTATGGCTGCATTGCTCCTCCAGGGTAATGTCCATGGTCCCAGAGGCATGGAGGAACGTGTAACTTATGCTGTATGTTGAGGAAATTCCTCCTTGATTTTGCACCATCGGCCAGTTTACTGCACCAGTCAGGGAGCGGAGCTGTGACCTTGCTCCTGTTACAGTCCTTCCTACCCCCTTTAGGATAATTTGCCTGTGCAATGATGTATAGAAATCCTCTGCTTCAGAAGGAGGAGAGTCCTCCTTGCTCCCTAGCTTCATGAATTTATGTTCAGTCCAGTGACAATCGGGCTTCTTTTTCCCTATGCAACACTTAGCCCTGAAAGAGAAACAAGATCATCTCCGAAGGGCATGACTGAAGGGGAGGAAGAGTATGAAAAGGCTCCTCAAAAGAAGTCGGTGACCTTTAGCTTTCATCTTATCCCTTCCCCATGGAACAACTAGCTTCCAGTTTGAGCAGACCAACTGTAGATATCTTACCAGACAGGGACTCTGAGAAGGACATTTAAGTAGAAGCATTAAGGAGGAAGAAATCCAACAGTCAGCCATGCGGGAATCCAAATGTAAAGACTGCGCTCTACAAAGCACCAGCTGGGTGCTTGGAGGATCCCTTCATGCCCTTTGCTTTGTGTGCTGGACCTGCTGCCTGCTCTCTCCCTGGGGGCAGAGGCAAAGGGACCTCAGGCCCCTGGGGCTGCTCAGACTGCGGTTCTGTACCATTCGGTCCACAGAAGCTGGACCAAGAGAAAGGCCAGTTGATTTACAGGCTGTTTTTCTGAAACTCATACCCTAGTAGTAATCTTTGCTACTTATTAGCATTAATCGATCCGTCGCTAGGCAATTCGTTCTTCTCTCTGCTTCTAAACCACTGCTGTGCTAGTCTTAATGTCAAAACCTGGGACTCGGAGGCTGTAAGAAATGTAGAAGAAAATCAGCAAGTGATATTAGTTGAAAAGTACTATTTTGAATCAGGCTAAAGTATTTAGGAATTTACTAACTGAAAACAAATGATTGTCAAAAACTGAAGAGGCACAGAAAAAAATCCAAATGCGAATTTTTGCTTTGAAGTGGTGTTTCACATTTTTAGCCAGCTTTAAGTAAATGGGTAGAAATAAAAGTTTTGAGTTAGATGAAAAGCTCAGCTTGATCTTCCATTTCCTCTCCACCCTCCTCCCACCAAAAAACCCCACTCCCCAGCAATCGTTTTTGCCGTGAGTCACTCGATCAAAGAAGCAGTTATTTACCCACTGCTAATTACAAAATTCTGATTCATATATTTGGCCGAAAACTTTGTTGGCTTTGATTATCCTTCTGCCTATGGCAGCTCGTCCCTTTAAAAGCTCTGGGGTTTTCATTTCCATCCATGATGGAACAGCACTTTATGAAAACCATGATCTAGCTTTTACCCCAAACATGTTCAGAGCTTTGAATTATGTTTGATTATCAAATATAGAATAAGCTTTCGCACTTACTCCTGCAGGTTGCTTTGCATAATACATATGTAATTTCTTTCCTACATGCTTTACTCAGAAAACTCAAACATTATTTGGTGTAACCAAACTTTTGGCAATGTATTCATTGTGGTTTTCTCTGCTGTTATGTAGTTCCATAACGTGTGGGTAAGCAAACAACATACATTAAAACAAAGCTAATCTCTTTCTTCCATCACTGATGTGATCTCAGGTCAAGTGTAATACAAGCTGTCAAGCAAACATAAAACTCAACATCAGCGTGAACAGGACTAGAAATTGTTTGACGTCATGAATGATTTAGGGATAATTATATGCCAAAGCTCAAAAATCTGAATACCTTCTATGCTAATGTCATTTCTCCTCCTAGCAAAATGAATGTTAAGCGCTTGGGTCGTCTACTAAATTAGAATAATGGTATTTACATTCAGTTACAAAAGGAGTATTCAAATTTTTTTCCCCAACAGCATTTATTCTCGTTTTCTCTTGCTTTAAACAGGATGCAGGCACCTTCGAGTAACATTCTCTTTTCTTTGGAAAAAATGATCACTCTAAAATTTCTCATCCATTAAAAAGACAGATAACGGAGATGAATTAACTTATAACACATATTTCTTCTTTATTTCACTGATCTTCTGAACTTTGTTTCTTAGGTCTCATTCATCTCTGGTGCAACAGAAGCAAGAGAATAGCATAAATATGCAGAATTTATTTCTTCATGGTCTTAATTTTATTTGAAAAGGCTTCCAAATGGCTTTAGTGGGAGATCATCCAAGTGCTGAGTACTGAGCACTGAGGTTTTCTACATCTTTGTTTTATTCTGAGCACAAGGAGTAGCTTTAACCGTGCTTTTCAAATGAGGACAGGTTACGACTGAGCACACTTTAGCACTCAGGGGAGACAAGAAATACCCAGGCTTTTGGGAATAAGCTTACAAAATTAAGGGGTCACTCCTGCAAGATATGGAGTGAGTCCACAAAAGGCATTAAAAGTGGCAGATTTAGCGATCTGCCCCACCAGCTGCATATAGTTCCATCATTTGTAGTAGGAAGGATAACTGCCTTTTGGATTATGGGTTGTCTGAGACACATTTACTCAGACTAGTATTTCCCTTCATTGTGCACTGCATCAGTAGTAATCGTTTTGTCATTATCAATTACCTTCCAACAATTTGTCATTTCTATTGTCATTTCACCCAGTGCCTGGATGGAACGGGGTGCTGGGGGAGAGCAGAGTCTGGTGTAGTCTTATCCTGAAAAGCCTAGGCTTTTAATAAGTGGGGATAGAGGCTACTTTCAAACACCGTGTCAGCTTTCCTAGGAGCACTTGAACAGCCGTGCTGGGTCAGACCAAGAGCCCCTCTAGCTCTCCATCACCTACCTGACAACACTTCATAGCAGAGATCTTAATGAACAAAGAACAAAACCAGAGCAACGCCTCCCCCCTACACCTTTCTGTCTTCCAGAGAGCTAAGGCAGAGGTCAAATCTCTATAGCCTCTGATGGATTTTTCTTCCGTTATTTTGTCTAATTATCTTTAGAGCCCTGGTACTCTTTCGTGTACTGGGCACTGAGGTAACATGGTTCAAAATTTACTTAGGCATTGTGTGAAAAATCACATCTTTTTATTGCTTTCAAGTTTGCTGCTTGATAATTTCATTTGATAACCCCTTTCTTGGACTGTGAGAAACAGTGAGTAATTGTTCCCTATTCACATTCTTAGCACCACTCATAATTTCATTTACCTCTGCCACTCTCCCTTTTCAGGCTAAAGACTCATAGCGTGCATAAACTTTGTGTATTCAACTTTCCTTCCAGTGCAACCCTTTTGGTATCTGCTGTTTATGTGAGTGTGTAACACTGACAGTCTGTGTTGCACACATGGTTATTGGGATGTGGCAAGAGAATCTGGTTTTAATAGAAAGGAGAAGACCTGTAGGATTAATTTTTTCCCCCTAAATTTTAAAGAATAAAATATACAAAATACAAAATTGTTCATTTTAATAGAATTATGTGCTGATTTTTTTTTTTGGTTGATGTCTTTATGATGTTACATCATAAAAACATGAAAAGGCATCACCATAGGGAGCTCAATAGGGGATGTACTGAATGACTATGCTTAACTGAGGCTCTCTTTTACTTTTTCTGTGTATTGAAACTCTAATTAAATAATCTCTTGGGGTAGTAGTACCTCAAGGGCGATATTATTTTGTGGTGTGGTGGGGCTCTCCCAAGGGCAACCTTATTTGGTGGTGTGGTGGGTCTCTCCCATCCTGTAGAAGTGCTTGTGCAGCATGCTAAGGAGATGAGATTTGTTCATGTTAAGCACTGCTTTTTCACAGGTGAACTGCAAGGTTGCCACAGTCTGCTTTGAAAGGTAATCTGAGTGTGTAATCCTGGATCATTGTGGCGTCATCTTGCGCTTCCTTCACAATTAAGTATGGTTATAATGCTGAAGGAATGGATATTTGGGCAGAGGACACAGGGACTGTGCAATAACATCACACACACTTTCGTTGACAGGGACTACCAAGCAAGCTAAGTTGTTTGTAGAAAAAAAAATCCTCCCCACGAAATCCTCATTCCACATCACACTACCCTGCAGTCTGCATTCAGCATTTATTTTTTTCGGAGACAAAATAGCAGAGTTTTCTTTTAAATGCAATTTGAAAACCATAGGGCTCGGTCCTGTCCTGACAGCCTGGCCAGATGCTGGAGGCCATGGGGAGGTGTCCTGAGCCCTCTCCGGGCAGCGGTTGGCTTTCGGCAGCTGGGGAGGAAGGGATGGAGGGGAAGGGCAGGCGTTGGGCTGGAGCCGGCCATCTTCAGAAGCAATGCTGGGAGAGGTCAGCTCTCTGCTTTCAGCCGATACAACCGACATCACGCCCGTGACTGATGCTCGGGGAGAGGCGAGAACCATTACGGAGCAGGTGTAGTCTTTGAGTTAGTCTAAACTCTCACCTCAGTCTAAATGCCTCTGGGGCTCTGTTCCTGTTCTCCAGCTCGGTAGCAGATTGTGAAAGTTTGCATTAGACAGACATAATAAATGCCAGCTGTTAAAATGGGTAGTTCTTGTAAGGCCTTGGACTGCAAAGCGTTTGTGTTATCACAAAAAGAGAGGCAAATGTGTGAGATTAATCACTGATTGCGCAAAACGACAGCCAACTTCCTTGCTGTATGGATACGGTTGTACGCTGAGTAATTCTGTGTGAAGGAAAAGACAAATTGCGGTGTATTTTCACTTCGGTACGTCAGACTGTATAGTAGCATAGTAAATATATACATTCATAGTCTGGCGAACTCAAGTAAAAAATGCCTTAGTCTAAACCACAAGCTGGTAGCAGAGACGGACTTAATAATCTGCTCACAGTGGGTGCTGGTATCACCTGAAGAGCTGTAGAAGTCACTGGTATTTGCGTTAGTGATCAAGAGGAGGGCCAATACTCAACCTTGACAAACAATATAAACTCGTCAGCGACACTGCAGGACTGAGATGTGCGTTCAGATGATGCTGTTTCAGATAATGAAATTCAATATATGCTGAGTGAACTACTTAAAGTCTTCTTGTGTACCCAGCGCTGCGTGTTCATTCTTTTTCCTCTTTCCATTACCTCTGTTGATACGTACTAATATTTGCACTGCATCTATTACGCTGAAATGAGAAAGAGGCTGAATCACATCCAAGGTTAAGGTAGTTGTAGGGAAGCTATGTTGTATCCAAAGGGAAATTCGACTAGGAAACCAACACATTGGCTCCACCAAGTAGAAAAACAACTTAAAGCAAATGCTGTACTGGAATGTTCTCACTGGAGCTGATGCTGTGGCTAACAGAAGCAAAAAGCAATATATGACTCGGTTCTCCATAGGGAACTTCTGGAGTCTGCGAAAAACATTGCATTTGCCTTGTTTCAGTAACAGAGTTGGGAGGGGTTAAAAGTCGTGTGAGTATGGATGGCATAGGAAGGGAAGGGCATGTTGGGTGGTACTTTGAGCTCTGTTTCAGATTCCTGGTGTGATTCAGAAATCATTTAAGAGATTCAGAAATGGTTACTGCTCAAAGTTGTCATGTAATCCATGTGTCCTGAATGATTACCTTTCCTTCTGGGTCAGTCTTTTCTCTTCAAAATGTGACTGATGATGCATCTCACACGATTGTCATCATCCCGTTAATGACAGTAAATCAGGCTGAACTTTTTGGATAGGAGACATCAAGGAAGTGTAGTACTGTTGTTATGGCTGTTACTATTGCCTGTTGTGGATTATGCTGTCGGGAGTGCTGGGAATGTGACAGTTCAGTCTAAATAAATCCAATGAAATGCTGAAAGCCTCATTCTTTACAACAGTGTCTTAGAATTGCATCAGTGAGCAAGATATTGTAGTTGCTACTTACAGGGGATCATCCTCAAAGGAAAAGTCCCGCTGCTAACTATACAGTAGAAGAAAATGATACAACTCATTGATAGATTTGTGCTGCTGCTGTATACATTCACCAGAGATAATGCAATCCAGCAGCAAGGCCTTAGATCTTTGCTTTGCCACTCCTTTTTTTCCTTTGCCCAAATACTACTTTAAAAAAAAAAAAAAAAAAGGCAATAT
>NW_009597600.1:15786-36253 GCF_000690535.1 Cariama cristata | reverse complement strand
TTTTTAGCCACTAGCCATGTTTTTCCTCTCTCGAGTAAGATGACATTCTGCAGCAGGCAATGCAATCCAACAAACACTTTTGGTGCTACACTCATTACCAGAAAAGTAAAAGAGTTCCCAAGGCATACAAATGCATAAGCCAAAGAAATTCATGGGTGTGTACGCCCAACACTGTTTGCTTCCCCTCAAGTAATATTTTGTTTAACCTTTTTTTTTTTTTTTTTTTCTGTGATATTGACCAGCTTTTCAAACACAAGATTGGGTTTAAAAGTGTTCAAAACCTATGAGGAAAACTTCATTTTCAAAAAACAGGATCAACTTTTGTCTTTCAAACAAACACTCCTAATTTACTGTTGATTTCAAGGTTCACATTCATAATGCAAATTACTTTTTATATTACTTCATCTATTATGTTATTTAGCTACTGCTTTTTTATTTACCCAATTGTTTTACATATAAAACTTCCCCTAAGCAATCCCTACATGAAGGACTAAGTCAAATTTTCACCGCACTTTCTCCTACTATTTAGGTGACTCAGACTCTGAACACAGCTAATCACATGAGAATTCTTTCAATGAAAAAATCTTGTTAGAAAATTCCTTCTGTTTCACCTAAACAAGCTCCCAGCTTCCAAAAGTTTACAGCTCAGGGACTTCTTGGGCCAGAGGCAGTTTCTAGGTATTTAACTTTTAATAAATTTTTCTTCCATAATCATATGCAATTTCCCCTTATATCTACATAAATGCAAGCCAGCAAAGTCACATGTCAAGAACCACTCTTTTGTTTGTTTTGAATCTGCATGCCTCAGTTTGCCTTGTGAGACACAAGCAATGACCTCTCCCTATACATCCTCCTCTTGCGCTGCCCATAAATCACTCACTCCCACTGTACACGCACTGAATTGTCACTTCAGGAGCCTGAAGAGTCCACGACGTATCGACGTGGAAGACATTCTACGATTTTGATTATCCCCATTTCCCTTTTCCAAACCTCTTATAATCCCATGGAGGCTGAAGACAAACACGAACTTCACAGAGCAGAGATGCACCCTGCTTCATTCTCCATCCTCCCAAGCAGTCCCTGACATTGTTTACGTTGTTGATAGACAACACTGAACTGATATTTCTGTCAAACCATCCAAAATAATCACAAGCTCTTTCATTTCATTCTAACGTTCTTACAAAGCTTTAGCTAGCCTGCTTAACTGCTATTAAAAATGCATGCCTCTACTGCTATTTCTGTTACACTTTTGCACAAGAAGATAGATGATAACACTTTTTTGGTTTTGTTCCCAGAAACAACTTAGGCAACAGTTTAGATTGTCAACGATGGCATCCATTAATGTTGCAAACTCTATGCAAACAACTTTGAATTATAAGGATCATTAACAAACTTTTACTGCCACAGGAAAATGTTTTTGACTGTTTTTTCCTTAAGTTTTCCCAATACAAAAGAAAAAAACCCTTTGATTATCTTTTCAAAGCTTTCTTTCACATTTTGTCGTCTTCTCAAAACACTGCCTCATCTGCAGCTTGTAATTCAAAACAAGGTACAATCAATAATTGCAGGGGTTTTGTTCATTTTTATCTCGTTAACTGCTACATTTTGCATTTCTGCACGAACCTTTTCCAGCTCTGTTTCACTTTTTAGGACCACGGGTGTCGGAAGCAGTACGGGTTAGTTGTGCATCAACCACGTATATTTTATCTTTTGACCTAACTGTAGTCAGTGTTACTTTCATCATATATTCTGATTTTATGTCCCCTCTCCTCCTCCCTTTCATACTCCCTTGGTCTCTGCCTTAGTACTATTAACTCCAGGTGTTCAAATCTTACGTGACAGATCACAAAAAGATTATGATTTTTAAGGAAAAATCCTCCGGTACTTAAAAATAGATTGGGATTTTTGATTTTCCTTCTTCTGCTAAGCCTTTTGGGAATACACATTTAAAGCTTTGTTATGCTTTTCTCTGCAGCTATGATGCTTGCAGTCTTGCTTATAATTTTTAATGAAAATCAGGGTTCATATCTAATTATATGAAACTAGCAGCCACTAAGGAAAAGGAAAAGTATTTTAGGACTTTCCACCCTACAATTTAACGAACACTAAAACTGTATTTGCAGTATTTTTAGGTTTTAAAAATAACACACAAAAATCAGTTAACTTGAGGCTCTGTGGTCAACCGGTACATTTTTACTCTCGGTCCCAGTGCCTGCTCACTTTTCTCTGGAACAGACTCGGTATCAAGGAGGGAGGACAATTTTGAGCTTCTTCATGAAGGTGCATCTGCTGTAGACCACAGCAAAGTATATGAGCCTGACAGTCTATGTGTCTATTTAAGAGAGTACACTGAGAAAAGTGTAGGCTATTCCTAAAGCTCTTCTAAAAGTAAGCAGTACCTTCTTATTTATAAAGTGATTATTGTATAATAGTTCTTTTTAGAAGGCCTGAAATAATCTTGCTCTTCTAGTCACCAATGCTATCCCCGAATCAGCCTGCTAGGTAAGGGTTTCTCATGGTTCGTGATTCCCAAAATGGCTTTCAGAATAATAAACTGTCCCTTAACACAGACCTTAAAGGTCAGCAGATAACTGAGCGTGTATTATCAAAATATGAGTATTTTGGACACAGATACAATCTTTCCTATAACATGTTATTCATCCTGTATGGTCACTGCTAATCACAAATAATTTAGCTATTGAACCAATTGCAAAAGTGACATCTAAAGGTATTTGAAGGCTTTGGGTATAAACATCCATATTCTCCTGTTCACTACTTTCTAAAGATTTTCTCCTGAGCCAGGAGTTTACATTTCTTGCTTCCCGCCTCTGTGTAAGCATTTAGAAATCTCCAGATCCTTCTAGTTAACATCAGAAATCTCATCTATCAGAAACATTTTTGTGGACTCAGGAAACCTAAAGCAGATCAGTTCATAGTTGGAAGGTCAGCTTTACACTAAAGGTTTTTAAATGCTTCAGATGAGATTGATGTGCAAAACAGCAGCATCTCAGATAGATTATAACAAGTATTTCTGATCTCCTGAAACTATCAGACGATAGCCTCCCATGCCACTGCATACTGTGCTAGAGCTTTCAGGTAGACGCTACAGTTTCCTAGCGCTCAACTAAGAATTTATCAGATTTGCACGATGGAGCAACCACATCGAGACCTCATTCATCCGACACCGAGACAAGCAAGAAAAGGGCATTGCATACCGAACATCCATGTTGCCATGACTGCACTATAAAGCAGAGCAGTGCTGAGACTGTACTTCATTCATCAGAGGAAAAAGGGCATTTTCTGTAGACTTCAGGGTTAAGGACAGTTTAGAACATTATATCTTTCTGTAGTTTAATTCATAATTAATGCAACTTTCCTGTTTTAAAGATGTATTTCTTGTAGAACCATTTTTTTTAATGAATATGCATACACAAACCTTAACACATAGTTATGTATGTACTAATCACTTGTGTGTGATTTAATAAAATACAGACCTTGTTAATGGTATTGAACATTGGAGGAATACTAGAATTCCTGCATTTCTCTTCAGAACTTTTTTCCATCAGTAAATTACAGTTCATGCACGAAAGTTCACTCTCTGCAAGAGTGAAGACTCTGCAAGACAAAAAAACCTCACACAAGCATCTATCTGAGGTCACGAGACAATTAGATATAGAGATTAAATAGGAAGAACTAGAATCCCAGATGTAAATAAAGAGTACTATAGACTCAGAATAACCTAACAGATTTAAAATATGGCAATTATAAATATTGAAAAAAGAAAGTAAGGTTGAGTAGTCAGAAAAAAGAAATAAATAATGCAAGTTGTTTCCGTGATGCAGGTACACACCACCGAGGCTCCTTCTTGATGCTGTAAAACCAACTAACATTCAGCTAGAGAGTCAGGTCATCAAAATACTAAGCCTCAGCAAATACAGCCATTTTATTAGGTTTCCGACTTGAACTATTTTGAGTCATTTCCAAGCTTTATCAGAAAAGACTAGTTAACTGTCACTTTCATTTCTTTGAATTCTCAGCGACTCCTCTAATCATTTTAATTCCCTCAAAACTGAGCTCTTTATGAAGCAAGATACCCCAAGAGAGCTAAAATTTTGTGAGTTAATAATGCTGAGTCACACTAATGTCTACACTCACAGATAATTTGTTAAATGCCATGAGATTAAAAAGGAAATGTACCAAAGATTCTATAAAATAAAATTTCCAGAAATACACCACAGCTAAGAAAAACACTACAGGGAAAGAAAGAGGGGGAAATAGAGAACACATGCATGAGTAGCAACTGGAATTAGTAAATTAGAATGATAATTTTATATTACTAAGCTAACTTCTCATTTTTTTCAATGTCTATTTCAACATCTAATCTAAGATTTACATGTTTTTGTGTTGATGTTTTATTACATTTAAATAGATTCAAGATATATAAAGACATAAGTAAAACATAGTCTAAGGCGAAAATACAAAATTGGCTGTACGGCCACATTTGATACTGTAAAAAGTAGGGAGAAATAATATTCCCAAGTGCCGCATTTCTCTTAAAATAAGGTGCCAGCGTGTGCAGGTCAGAATTGCAGAGGAACATGACCAGGGGCACACACAGCTGGGAGGTAGCAGAGACAGGGGCAGGGATATAGCCTCAGCTTAAAAGCAGTTCCCAAGGGAAAGACGGAGCAGGTCCTCACTCCTAGCTTTCTTCACAACAGCTCTTACTGGCCATGGAGTTGACCTTGGACTCAGCCAGCTAAATTCTAACTTTGCCAATTAAACTCCCAGAGAGGGAATGTGCTCCAGGTCCTGACAAAAACCGAAGAGGTCATTCACTAAGATGTTTGAGAATTAAATTATTCAGTACATTAAAAACCCCACAGATATTCCTTCCCCCTCCCCCTTTTTTTTTTTCCTGCTCAGTGCAGCCTCTAATAACTAAGGCCTGAGTGACCTTTACAACATTTGCAGTATGAACAGATATAAGCAACTCAACTGTTCCTTGTTATCAAGCATTACGCCTACTTAATCTCTTCTTTTTTTCCAAGCTGTTTTACTTCTACAGATTTTTTGTAGTACAAAAGTTAACAATTTCTGATCCTTCTCTTTCAGACTGATACAACTGAAAACTAAAGATACTTGGTGACAGTAGTTACAGTTTCTACCTAAACACAGTTTCTGTCTGAAGAAGGAACTTAGTTTTTTCTTTAAAAATAGACTCACATATACAACCCTTTAATCTAGATAATGCCCCACTAGAAAGATGATGTAATTAAGCATACACAGATTTGATTTACACACACACAAATATGCATGCAAGTACATCTATATGAATAATTTACACTGACACAAATGTAAATTGTTGAATGGTGTAATTACACACACAGAGCGGATGAGTGTCAGATACCTTATTTTTAGATCAACTTTATAGCTTGACAATTCTGTATTTGAAATGCATTAGAGCATACTAACTGCATAGATTTGGCACTAGCTGACATGAGAGTAGCTACAAACAATGATTAAAAAGCTTGATTTGCTCTCACTTCCTATCCAAGATAATTTGGGAGAAATCATACAAAATTAACATGTTACCTTCCTTTATTGTTTCTCCTCTGCAAGATCACAGACCACTGCACTCCTTCAGCAAGACTGTGCAACAGGATGAAGGAGTTACTTACCTTTAATGCCCTGGTTCTGCCCCAAAATGCTTCATGTAAGCTATACTTATGTCTGTTTCATACGTTCTGATTTCATCTCTTGTAAACCTTGAGTAAATAGTTGACACACAGACACATTTTTGCTTCTTTATGGAAGTCATCTGTGTTTTTTCAGGTTTTCTCATTAGCTTTCATGTCAGCCTTTAATAGAGTATCCAAAGATTGCATGTTTAGGGGAAACTGTCAATGGATTCATTACCCGTACATCGATAAAAATTACTTGCACTTGAACTTCCCTACCTACATGTTTCAACAGAAAATAGTTTGGAGTTAAAAGATTTTAAGCTCCATTGTCCCCATTTTAAAAGACAAAACAAACAAAAAATCCTCTTTGTTTTAAATTTTAGGTATTTAAATATTGGAGATGAATGTTTTGACCACAGACAACTCCATGAACCAAGGCAATGTTCTTATCAACAAAATTTTCAGTGTTGCCTTTTTTTAGCACGGGTTTTGTTTGGTTTTATTATTTTTATTATTTCATACTAGCTTCAGTCTCTACTTTCATACACTGACACCACACGCTTGCTCTTTTATTCCTTCCATCACATTTTTACTATAATATGGTGTATCACTACTTTTTTCTGAATGAATTTTTTTTCTTGATCTTGGGAAGTGCCTTCTTGCCCCTGTCTGTAAATCCAATTGTTGTAAGGTTTAACATGACGAGAGTCAAGATTTACTGGGTTCTGAACTGTAGCCTGTTCTTAAACATGAATGGGTACTGTTGCTGAAGAGGTTTTTTTAAATAATCTTGTTTCCAATCTCTGTCTCCTCTTCTGACAAGTTATTTGCTTCCACCAAAAGATAACGCGGAGTTTGATTAAAGATGGGTATTTGTCATACATGGTAAAAGCAGATAATGTACTCTGAAAATAGTTTAAGATTTCATCAGTCATTCTAGCGAATGTTCACACATAAGGACTGCTGCAGTTAGTACTTGGCTGAACGAAGTTCTCCACAAGCGCTCAACTCAGTTCTCTACAGACACAATTTGTATCCCACCATACTTTGTGAAAAACAGATCATGGATTAATGATGCTGTGTATGTAAAGGACTATAGATGTTTGGAGAATAACTGTAATGCCAATGTAGATAAAAACCAAAACGTATCAAATATTATACTAGCAACAAAAATACATATTTCAATATAAAATATTTAAGTTTACAAAGAAGCAGCAAATTCAAAAGAAAGGAAGGTATTACTCCAGCTAGTTTTTTTTTTTTCTATTACACTCTCTTCACTCCTTTGTTAAAAAGAATGAAAATGATACATTTCTGCTGGGTTTTGACTTAGATTTGCATCTGTGATACAAGAGAAGTAAACAAATGCAAACAGAGAACATGACAAATGTAAAATCACATAAAGTGCTATCATACTCATGCGAAGCTTAATCTTAAACATGAAGCAAATTGCTCAAATGGAAAAAAATTGAAGTAGAGATTAGTGGAAAAAAACGTACGACTGTTATGACTGCTCAAGCAATGTATTACCACTGAATGTGTTGGCAATCAGCTGTCTTAAAACATTAACTAATTTTAAATAGCTAACATTAATTTACAAATAAGTGGTTTTAGCATTACATCTAATATCCCTCTTGCTCCCCATACAGCACACAGTGATTAGAACCCTTGTGAAATCATGCTTCTAAAAACATTGGTTTGCTAGGCACAATTAGTTGATTGCATCAGAAACTGAAGTAAATGCTTGTTTACAGAAGCAGTATTTCCAGTAGCCTGATTGCTAGGATCACTTGGGAGTTGTACAGATTCAGTACCTGTTAAGATTTAGCCTGCTATTTATAACTTTCACTTCTTAGGGTACAGAAATCTATCTACATCAAAGAAATTTGGAGGGAGGGTCGCCTACCCTACTGCGGACATTGTATATCAGCAGTTTCACACCAAGTCACAGATCAGATCACCAACGAGGACAAGAAATTAAATCAAATGCAGAAAGGAAACAATTTTACAGAGAGATGGAGCTATGAGGAACTTCAAACAGAGAGACGTTTGTCCATAGGCTGGTTTTAAGCATAAGTTATTGCAGTCTGCCATACTGAATGCTTGCCAATGTGTACACCTGACTTACCTGCTACATTCTGGCAAGGCTGAACCCTAGATTAAAGAAAACTCAAGTAAAATTAGAAGATGATTGAGATGGAAAGGTGACAACAACCCAAAAGGTGGGTGTCTCTTTACTTTAAAGGAACATGAAAAAATATTTTAGGATTTTACTACTAATCTCATTTCCGGAACTGTTTATTTATTTTTTTAAAAAAAACACAAACAAATAAACAAAAAACCCCACGCCACTACTTGTGTTCAGTTCTGAAAAACAAAGTCATCATTACCAAGAAGCACTGCTATAGACGCACAGAGCTTCCACAATCTAGTGTCCCACTCAAATTCTTCACCAAGAACGGGCTAACAACGCAGCGAAGCTTTGGGCTGTTCATAATGATCCACCCCTTCCGTTCCGAAACACCGCTGGGGGAAACAGAATACGCTCCCTTCCTCTAAGACGGTACTGTTGCAGAAATACCCTTCTGGGCAAATAAAGGACAACCCTAAAGGGTTGGTAGCAGTTGGGGAGAACATTCCACCCTGTTTGCAACAGATCACACGCAGTCCCGGCAGAGCCGTGAGGGGACCTCGCTGGCCCACACCCCCATGGCAGCGCTCTCCTAGCTGAAGTTCAGGGGTAACTGTTATTTCTGAACAGCCAACCAGCCTACACTACAGACTGCTGCCACGAAATCCATGTCAGTACAGGATGTAAGAACATCCTCTATTTGCAATCCCCGAGGCGTAAATGTACCCATAGTGACTGAAGAGCACTTTTGCTGCTTAAGCCTGTGTTTTCAAAGAGCTAGTATGATGAAGCAAATACTACAGCTCACGTATTTCAGTTTGTCACAGAATGCTTTGCAATTAACATGAAGAAAATGGATTCTGTTTCATTAGCAAAGTGAATACATGAATATGAGTAATGCAAGGTCTTACATAGTGATGAAAGGCACATCTGGGAGGGGGTATAATTTTGGAGAGAAAAGTTGCATATATAATTTCTAGTGTAGATCCTCCACTTCACAAATACGAGTGAGAAACTAGAAACAAGCAAATGCACACTGATGGCACTCAACCAAGAGGCCTATTTTATCAGATAAAACCAGCTCAACTAGAAAGTTTACCTTCAGATAAGTGCTACTCTAACCAATAAGCCAATTTGAGGCCCACCCCTGGTTACTTCCACAAGGAAGAAACTTGACGATAATCTCTCTGACACCAATCAGTCCATGAAGGCACAGAAATGCTGCTCCACTGAACAAAAAGCAAATAAAAGAACAGTTATCAGCTTCCTTACAATTTCTAAGGTTGTTCCCTCAATAAGGTGCTTGAGAACTCTCAAGGACGTCTGCCAACCTCACCATCTCTCTCTGCTGGATTCTTCCTTATCCAATGTTTCTCATTATCCTCTTAAATCTGCAACCTAACAATGTCCTAGATCTCACTGGCAATCAACCCTTAGAAGAAAGCTGTGTTGCTATTAATACACAAGTTCCCCTTCTCAAACTACTGTGTTGCTTGGAGGCTTCTGTTCCTCAGCCAGCTCACTGCGGAACAATTCTATTCTTCCCTCCATTCAGCTTTTTTTTTCATGCCAGTTGGCATTAAAGTCTGTCCTGACATCAAAGTGCTCTCACTTAGAGCTATTAGCACCTTCCAACTTAAAATAGTTATACTCTACTAGTTAAAGAAACACGTGGGACAACAACGGCAGTACTGAAATGTTACCATTTTGTATACAATTTAATAAATTTAAATGACTCGCACTGAATTAATGAAAAAAATCCCCTTAGCTAAGCAATGCAAACCAAACCAACTCAAACCAAACAGACAAAACAACTGCCTCTCCCCTGCTTTCTTTCCTTATCCCAGGTAACTTTGGGGACCACAGGTTTGGCACACAGACAAAAGTATCCACGAGCGAGAGAGTCTATCTGATCCAACCACTACTGGTTCCTGGTTTGAGACCAGCATCTCATTTTCTTCTCGGCCACACAGACGTACTGGAAAACTAAGAGCTCTGATCACAATGTCAAATTGTGTCACACGTTAATTTCCACATCATGCAAACGATCTCTCAAATAACCCACAATGTTCAAAAGAAATTTCAGAAGACATTAAAATGAACTATGTTCAGAATATTCCAATTATTTTATTAATGTAAAAGCTGAAATAAATTTTCAACATCATTATTTTAGTTTTGGTATTGAACAGAAGACGTGGAACAGGCTTGTGCATTTCTCTATCTACATGTTACACACATCATCTTAACGGCAGCTTCTTTTGAACTGGCTAATTATGATGCTGCAATTTGAGTAGAGGTTTTATGGCACAGACTGCAGCAGGGACCTGCATAGTTTTCCTGCGTCTCTACAAATGGTTAATTGGATTGGTCTGGAATGCAAATACAAATAAAAAAAGATAGAAAAAAAAAATGCCACTCTGTTCCTAAAATGTTGTTTTCCTTTAATGTATTCTTACAGTCCAGCATCTACTAATGTAAATAATCTGTTAGACGGGCTTTACTCAGGACCAAATACTGCTCTTAAAAGCAAGAGAAGGTCTTCATGCACTGAGTAAAGCCGTAATGGATTTTAGTCACATCATTTTAGAGACTTCTCTAGAACTAGGAGTAAAGTGTTTACAGTGGGGTTTGAGGAAGAACTGCTGGCCAACAGAATAGAATAGGGAAGAGAATACCTGAATATCAGTTCTGCAGTCAGTCCTACCGCTTGCTCTTTAGAGATGCAGTGTCTAAACAGTGCGACGCATCCACTCTCACTCAGTCTTTACCCCTTTTTTCATCTGTGATAGGCAGCCCCTGGATTTTTTTGTTTTGTTTCTTTGTTTTACTTTTCTTTTTCTTGTTCATCAAGAAAAGCTAAACGTTCAAGTTTTTATTCGATCAAAACCTGGCTTTATTTAGTGTTTAAAAGCATTTCAGTCATCTTGGAGAAACTCACTTTAATGAGAAGGCCTAGGCAGATCCCCTCAAAGCTCTGGCTGACTTTAGGGTGTCAGCACAGTACTACACAGCATCTCAAGTGCATTACGTACACAGGTAATCAGAGCATCCATGTTCACCTTCTTCAGCATCAGGAGTTGTTGAAGCATCACATGACACGCAATATACATGAATATTAATAATTCTGATGTTTCTCTTGCAACATGTGAAGGCTAGCAATGTAAAATGACTTTAACACCTGCCAAAATATATGATTTCCACAAGCAGTATTTGGGCTCAAAGTGTGGGTCTATGGGTGCAATAGACAGAAATCACCTCTTGAGTTTCACAGCAGGACTTGCTTGAAAATATCATTTCATATCAATTAGATAACCGTAAAGAAATCAGATATTTTAATGACATCATCTGCATCCAGACTTGCCATTGTCACTATACACGCACAAGAGTTAAGTGATTTTTGAGATCATTCTAGCCCAAAATAAGATCAAGCTTGCAATTTACAAGATTAGAGGAGAAAAAAGGCCGTTCTAAATTATACTTAACAATGACACATTGTAGTTTGAGAAACTCAGTAACATAAATTAAGTTTCTGAGCAAACATGCATCTTCAAAAGGCCGTTCTAAATTATACTTAACAATGACACATTGTAGTTTGAGAAACTCAGTAACATAAATTAATATTAAGTTTCTGAGCAAACACGCATCTTCACAGGAGCAACCATCATACAATTACAGAAACAAATGAGAGACACGTTCATGTTCTAAGTGTATGTATGCAAGTTGATTTCATTTCGTACTTTAGAAACAAATAATTCATTTACAAGCTAATTTGAGCAATATAGTCTGCTAAATTGAGCCTGAAGCTTGAAAACCCAAAGTTCTGCAGGAAGAAGCTAGTCCTCTTTATTTCCCGCATGACTGGAAACACAAAATTAAGACAAAGTGTCATTTTATTAAGGCTCAGAAAACATGCTTTTAAAACTAAGGTGGCTTTTAATTCCTTAGCTTCCACAGCTTTTAGAAACAAACACTTGTTTAAAACATCTTAGTGATGAGGCTTAATGGGCTAAAGGCAATCTTTGTTAATGGTGTCTACTCTGGAATGGAATGGATTTTTTTCTCTCAGTGTCTTTAGCTTGAAAATAGCTAATATCTCTTTCTCCAATGTATTATTAGTAACATTAGTGCTGAGAAATTATCAGTCCAGCTTAGATGTCATGTTACTTAAACTTAAGATTATTTGTGTGTTAAGGAGTTTTGCTGTTGGCCTAAATGAAACAATTGTTAGAAACTTAAAGGTACAAAAACCATTCCCCCTCTAATTACAGATTTCATGCATTGCTAAACTCCTTAACAAAACGGAGTCAGTATTTTGTGGCTGACGCGTTATCATTTGTGTGCAAAATAAGTGCATATTCTAGTGACTAAAATGAGAAACTACCAGGCTGAAAACTCCTGATTTAAATATATACGGTTGTAACAATAATACCACTAGACACTGTACAATGGAAGGTACCAAAAAGGCTTTCTAAGGTTTTTGAGAAACAAAACAAGAAAACCTCCATTATGTTCTATATTTCCTCAAAGTAACACATTGCAATAAATATGTATCTTTTAGAATGACTAATTATCTGGAATTGATATTTAAAAGTATTTAAAGAAAACCTCTCTAGCTTTGTAAGCTATGCAGGCAGGTAAAAATATGTTTCTCAATGTAAAATCAGTATAGCAACAGGTCAACAGAATGGTCTTGATATTTGACATGAAAGAAACGTTTTGTGAGAATGATGGCCTTTACTCAGTATGGATTAAAAAAAACTTTAAAAATTTAGAATGCTGTATCACATTTCAGTGCTACATTCATATAGACTTTTTTTCATTTATTTATTACAAACAGAGAACAATCACTCAATTCATGCCTGTACCTATGACTGATTACAGTAAATCTGAGCTCTGACTGTTACTTTCTTTTGCTTTCTTGGTGGTTCTTTTTCTTAATGCTACTTGACCATCTTAATATTCTTTTAATTATACCATGTGGCTGTACTAAAGCTATAGTTCTATCAAAAGCCAGCTGAAAGCATCAACATAGACATATATATATATATATATATCTCGAGGCAATTCTTCATCCCACACGGTTACACTCTAGAACAAAAATGGCTACTACTTGGGAATTTCCATGCTTCTTTCTATTGGAAGGGGAAAACTGAGTATCAAAACATTTTTTTACCTCTAATTTTCTAACAACTATTTCCCTGAACACAACTAAAAAAAGAACAAGACCACCTCTTTGTTCATTTTTTCAAAACATCTTCGCTGGGCAGCAACTCAACATCAAAATATTTTACCACCACACTTCTAGCATTTTACTATTTGTGCTTGTCTGGCTGTTTATGGCTCCTTGCTGCCTGTCTCCTTAGGTTTCTGTCGTCTCTAGATACAGCCACTAGCATATAACCACCCAGGTTGTGGTTTGTCTCTAGTAACACCATAATGCATAAGTAAAAGCCCAGATACTGACCAGCTGACAAGGATCTGTGTTGACACAATTGTCCCTTTGTTTCAATGTATTTTACAATTAAATAAATTGCTTGAATGTTTTCCAGAATAAATTCAAGGTTCAATGGCCATCAGTTACAACAGTACTTCATCTGACCTGCCCTCCTATACATTTACAACATCTGATTGTTTATCATACTTTTAGCAACTGATTCTAATAGCTCTTCTTTTCTTTCCCTCTGAATATCGTATACTAGTTCGCCACAGGCTGTGTTTACCTCGTTAGTCCCCAACTTTAAAAAGAAATACAAGCTCATACCTTTAGGTTCACATTTGTGACAATAGCAGATCAATGTTTGATTTGCCATCTGCCTTGAGTACCTCTTATCTCATCATTTCTTCAATTTATAGTCATAACTGAACACCTGCCAAATCTGTTACCGAAATTATTCTGTGTCCATGTTGTACCCCCAAACGTGTAAAACCACTACTTGTGCAATCAAAGCGCAAGTCTTGTTTGAGAAACACCACATAAAAGAAGATTGGTTTTCATCTTGGAAATGTCAAACCTCTGCCTAAAATGCTCAGCTACATTTTTCTGAAACAGTGAAGTTCAAAAAGAGCCATAGACCTGACAGATCTCCGACACACCATGATAGATGTGACAGGTCTACTACTTTACTGCCAGAAATGTCCTCCAACAGAATGAGGCAATCAATGAAGAATAATAAATCTATCCCAGATCGTAGAACTATTTTTTTGTACATGCGTAAGAGAAGAAACAACACATTTTTTATATCTCTGGAGACTCTTATTTTAATAAGCTACTACACTTTTTTTAATATTATACAATACCAGTTACACAGTTTAATCTTAATCTGTTTTATCTGTTCCATACTTCTCCATCTAAACTCCTAACATGCATTTTTGTATTATTAAGCTAGCAGAGAAAACAAACAAACAAACAAACAGAATCTAAAACACATTTTCCTGGTAAAAGAACAAGTTTTTCTTACCTTTTTTTCTGGTCCCTCTGTCAGCCAGGAGAACAACAGTTGCTCCAAATGTATCTGTTGAATTACGTCCCCATCATCCTAGAAGACATTGTTATTGATTAGTACTGCATCAAAATTTTACCTTGAGCGCACAGTGTGAATACATTTCATTTTCCTTTTTTGAAAATTCCCATATTTGAGATAAATTACAGCAAGTTTGGAAAAGTTAATTTGACATTCATAAATCAAAGCTTCCTAGATAAAAAATTGGTTTGATTTATAACTAATGCCTTTGAATGTATCCTACCACCCACTCTTCAAGTAACAGCCTTGACTTCAGCAACAGAGGGAATAAACTCCAAAATATGTATTTTCTGAAGCCATTTGACCACAACACTAACAAAACAAGCACAGCTATGTCAGCTCAAACACAGTGATTTAAAATACACTTTTTTAATGGTAACATGAGTACATTCAACATTTTCAGTAAGCAGGCTCAGTAAATCTAAAAACTGTTGCATGAATAGATTGATGGTTAGTTGCACTTGTGTATGATTTCAAAAAATACATCCATGCATCACTGTCGTAATTCTATTTCTTCCATTATTTTTATACATTCATAAGCACACAGACAACATTTAACGTCGTAGTAACCAAGACAGTTTGAGTTAAGCAAAGCACACAAACACAGAACAAGCACTTATGTGACTAAAGCTCACAAAAATTTGAAACTGGGCACTTCACGATATGAGGGGCTAAAGAACTTCCATTTATTCACACGCAATCACAATTATTTAGCTTTTCTTTGACTGCAGTTCCAAAGTAAAAACAGCGGTATGACAGAGTAGGAACATTATGGCACTTGTACTCGTCTCCTGAAATGCAAGGACTGCACTTATAAAGAGGCTGAGTAGCACTTGTGTGAGGAACAAGAAGCAGGGTTTGTTTCGCTTTTGCATAAACATTAAATAAACAAGTATATAAACAAGATATGCAAGTCAGACACACACCTGCAATATACCAAAAGTGTTTGTATAAACCTAGATAACATAAGGCTCCTACATTTAATTTGATACTATATTCCTCGAGGGGTATTTCTTCATGAACTCTCAAGGGTTAAACAGATGCTGTGTGAGAGGGACATTCAAATAAATTCACATCTTTATCAACCCAAGCTTGGTATCACATAGCATGTTCCTACCTCCACATGCCTCATGCTACAAGGGGTCACCGGAGCCTGAGGAGAGCTGAAATGGCGCTTTCAGCAGCTCGTCACACACCAGCTTCCTCCTGCCTCAGTCTCTCGGATGTCCTCGATCTCTCCTCCGGCAGAGGCAGGCCAAACCCTCCCCAGATGGCCCCTTTCTTTCCCGACCCTAGCACCCTCACACACACCATTCCCGCCCCTTTCCTCCACCCTCAGGGCTGAGGGAACCTCCAGTGCCCTCACACAGGCAGCATGTGGGGGGGCCGCTGCACGTTGCGATTGGCCTGCCTCTCCCCAAGACGCTCCCCGATTGGCTGCCGGGATGGACCTCAATCTAATCCCACCCCCAGCAATTCCAGATTGTTCTGGATCTCTCCTCCACCCTCACTCACCTCCCTCTCCCTGCAGAAGGTAACCCTCAAGTGTGCCACAGAGGTGGCTCACCACATTTCCCTTTTAAAAGGTGAAATTTATTAAGGGGCCGATCAGCCTGGTGGAAAACAAACTTAAATTTTGCCTGAAAAAGGTTCAGACTGCAGATGAATTGGCAACCACCCCTCACAACTGCCTCTCCTTCAGCTTTCAGAACTCTGCCCAAAATGGATTCACCTGAAAAAACAAGCAGAAAACTTGTCTGCCTTCATGCACAACCTATTAACAAGAAACCACAGCGAAGCCCAGCTGCACCCTACAGGTAGGTGAAGAATCTCTAGCACAAGTTTCTCCACCTCACAGGCACTGCCCCCAATTTAAAAGTGGTAGTGACACCCTGCGAATCTCCTCCATCTCACCTGCCCCCCCGGGACCCACCCCCCCCCCCCCCGGCTCTGCCCCAGGACAAAGGGGCTTTGCTATGAGGAAACAGTTACATGCAGCAGGGCAGGCAATGTATATTGTTGGTCCCTGATGCCATTTTGTTCTAATACTTCGCGAAAAGGGCTAGCTTGCTGCTCCTGAATATCTATAAGAAAAGGGGAATATGAAACATCAAATGCAGAAAATAAGAACAAAAAGCAGATTTTGTAATTGTGTGTGCTTGAACGCAAAGGAATCTCACCAAAAAAATTATAATTTTCTGTGTGGCCTCATGACTCCTGACACCTTCTGGCTGGACACGGTTTCATTCTCATGGCTTCTGTGAAGGGCAGGAAAGTAACACATTTTTGTAGTCCACATGAGGAAACTGAAGTACAGCAAGATTATGATAAACTTTCAAAGAATTACAAAATGTTCCCATGACAATCACCCTAATCTGTGCATCTCACAGCTATTTCTAGGAAGCATAGGGTTTTTTTTTTAAAAGTGAAAACAACGATACAGTATCTGAGGAAAACAAAATAAGTAGGAGCTGTGCATCACTGCTTTGTACTTCTTTCTGACAATTAATAAATGAATTTCTTACTAAGAAGTGCAGAGGGAAGAGACAAAGGGTAATATAAATTCTGGTATTTCTCTTCAAGCTCAGTAGTATTTTTTGTACGTTATTTTCTCGGAGATCAGCCAAATGGTCTGAAAATACCTATCTGTGTAGGTAACATTTCATTTCAAAACAAAACAATAACTCTAAAAAATTAAGATTTAGAATTTTTTTTTCTAGGAGCTTAAGTAACATTTGAAATGTACTTTAATTTTTAACGATAGTAAAATATTTTACATTAATACAATGAGGTTGCTTACTATGCCTACAGCTATTTTTTAATTTTTCATAACCAGCATAACAGTTCACCTAATCATCTCTAGTTTTAATGTCATCATGTTAATTTCTGATACTAACAAAAGTTTTAAACAAATGCCAAATAAATAGCAAGTCTAGAATCAGTACAGCTCTTGCAGCATCGTGCCATTTTTTTCTTATTTTGCCAGCAATAATGGTGGTAAAACCAGGCTTTCCAAGCTTCCACACTAAGAGATGCTCATCCCTATTAGTAAAATCACTATAGTGCTCCTCTCATGTAACAAAATAATAAAAAATCAAATCTTAATAATGAAGTCAGTTGAAACATCATTTGTTTCATCCTGCATTTCTTCTTATTCTTTGTCTTGCAATCAAAACCAGCAAAGACTCATATAGCCATTGTAGCCTGAATGGCAGAAACAATGAAGAGTTGTATATCCATTGTACACCAATGGTAGTGGGTTACTATATATCATTCTGTCTTAACAGAACAAATGTTTGAAAGTACAAGCTTGAACTGTTCACTTTACAGGAGAAATTGTTCTTTAGCAGAGTGCTGGTTTTGCACATTTTCCTGCTGTTGTTGGAACTCTGAATTGCTACCTCTGTTTCTTCAAACCAGCTGCATTTATTTACATTTAAAAATAATACAGTTTTCCACATATGGTATCTTCTCTAATCACACTGCACATCACACTGTGTGGGGTCAGGGGGGTGGGGGAAGAAATCCATCAACAACCTGTCTCTGGCTAACTTTGTTACCAGTATTCTACTGAGCACAACACTACAAACTGCTGGTAAGCATGTAATACAAAAACCACAATGAACGTCAACACGCCAATGGCAACAAGCTGCACTTGATGCATATTATTAATAGTAAAAAATATAAGAGCAGAGCAAGTTGTGGTCATGATAACCTAGACTTCAAGACCCCTGGAGAGCTTCACGGTTTCTCATGTAGGTGCCAGGTCACATGCTCAGAGATGTGAGACGCAAGGTCGTCCTGTCCACAGCTCATCCTGTCTTGCCGATAAAGACAAACAATGCCCACGTTGAAACAGAAGGACTCAAGCTACCTTGCTTCTGTGTTCAGGGTGTTAAAGGGCTGGAAGCGATCACCCTTAAGAAATGTGAAAGAAATTAAGCTGCAGGAAAATAACAAGTTTAACTGAAACAGGAACGCGTGTCTGGAGTCCACCGTCATCCCAAGACATAGACAAGGGATAATCTGCAAACTGGGGCAAAATGTAGAGTCAATTGTACAGAATTCTATTTGGAAAAATAGACCATGGAAGAAACTATATGAAAACACTCTGTAATACAAAAGGATTCATTTTAAATCACTGTTCCAATTCCAAAAACTATAAAGGCTCACCAGATCTAGCTTTCCTATGCTTAACTACATTATCTTGATTAGTCAAAATGTCTTTAAATCTTTCATTTATTATTAGCACAACTTAGATTTTCCAACTTGTTCATTGTTCACAAATGTTATTAACAGAGGAAAGAGGAAGGAGTATTGTCTGCAGAAGAAAAGGAGCAGGGCAGTCTCAGCTGAGGTATGGGCCTTCAGAGGTCAAACAGAGAAAGTCAGATACCAAAGAAAAGGGAAAATGGTGCAGTTACCCTAAGGTAAGCATATTTTCTCCATGCATTTCTCACTGTCACTGCAGGATACTGAAATAGCAACACTAACTACACATTAAGTCATAGAAAAGACCTTTCATTACAATTTAGTCAGGGCACAAGCCTCCTATTCTCATCAGTCACATCCTATTCATGTCTGCCACCACCCTGATCTCTAACCCTGGTCCAGGGACCTTAACCACTAAGAAGTGGATTTATTGTTCCATATAAAGAATGAGTCTGACATCTGAAGAGAATTCAATCCCCTAAACTCTACTGCTGTTTTCCGCAAGGATCACCATCTAAAACTAAGTTACCATAGCTTGTTACATACCAGATCCCTGTTTTCTGGCTTCCTTAGTCTTCTCCGGTTAGTCTTCAGTTCATCCTTTCAGCTCCACAAGACCCAGAAACAGGAGGTTCCTGTTCTTCAGCAGGTCTCAAATCGCATATGTTGCATTTCAGCCCTGCTCACCTCCAGAACAGTTGCTTCAGGCTCTCTCCACAACACTCATTCTTGGCCAGCTAGTTTTACTGGTCAACAGTTCCCTAGGTGAAAGGAGAGCCTAATCTCTGAACAACTGGGAAATACAGATCTCTTGTGCCTTCTTTCTCAGTATGCTTCAGAAAAGTGCAAATACACTAGCTTACACATGTCTGTTTTTAACCCTTACTGCAGAACAGAAACATGAGCTACTACTGTCTTCCAGCCAACTGATGATCTACTGACCTTATTTCTGTGCATAAATAAGCTGTAGCAATTTAATTAAACACCAAAGTAACAGAAAACAAACTTATTCTTCAGTATCTGATTTCACACGCTAGTAGAGACAACACACCATTCCCCCCATGTTCCAGATGACTGATTTTTCTTTCATGTCTTTTTTTAAACATCAGAGAGTTGATGACTAAAATGCGTTTATGGCAGCAGGAGAGAGGTTTTGGCCCACATGGTCTGCTAGTTGTCTTCCAATGATCGTTGAAAGCCTCGACTTTGTACAATGGAGTGCAGCCCTCCTCTCTAACATCCAAGAATGAATGCAGTTTTGGGTTGCCCAGGTATCACCATCATAACAAGAGAATCGGATATAAGCAACAGTTAAATCTCCATGATATTACTCTCTCTGAAATGCTGGATTCTCAGTCTATCTGACATTTTATTTTCAATGTACTGTGATTTAAAGTTTAAAAAAACCAAACAAACAAACTAAAGCAAATCTAAAGCAAATCCAGAGCAAATGCTAGCCTTTTCTTTTTTCTCTCTCAATAGTTATAGGCACTCTTCATAGAATCACAGAATCATAAAGTGTCCTGGGTTGCAAGGGACCTATGAGGATCATGGGAGTCCCACTCCTGACCCCACACAGAGCAACCTAAAAGTTAAACCAGCATCTTGACTTAGCTCCCCTCACTACATTTTGCCTCGTGAGTCTAAATACTGCTAAGATTCAGCTATTAAAAATGTGTCAGAACTACCCCAGCAGAACTGACACTCTGACCTTCAAATCTAATTTGTTTGCAACAGACGTGGCTATGTTTTATAAATTAAAAAAAAAATCTGCATTGCTGTTTTGTAAAACAAATAAAAAGATAAAAGTCATCCATTCTACTGAATATACCTAATGGGATTTGAAACAAAAATAAACTCTATTAAAATGGCTTCTCCTTCAAATAATTTAAGAAAGGGGTTTCTTCCGCGATGACAAA
>NW_009597600.1:6149-15755 GCF_000690535.1 Cariama cristata | reverse complement strand
AACCCCCCCACACCCCCCCCCCCCCCCCCCAAACAAAAACCAATACTACACTAAGGAATGCTAAATCAGTTCTAACCAACAGCAGAATAGATGCCTCCATTTCATTATGTGGTTTGCCAAAAAGTGGAAAGTGAAAAACAGTTTCAAACTAAAAGCAAAAGTTTTCTTATTAAACTAGGGCAAACAAGATCCAAAGAAGTTTGGCATAATTTTCACAGTTGTAGTTAATTTTAGCTCAAAATGAATTTAACATTTTCTACTAAAACCTTCGGAGAACTTACACTGCAGGTAGTATGGGGATCTCATGATCATCTTTCTTTACATTGGTAAACAGTGACAATAGCTAAAGGAAAGTCAATTAAGACACTATTTAAAAGTAAACTAGTCACCAAATTAATTCAAGACTATAAATACTGAAACGTTTTTCCTGATGAGATTAAAATACAGTCTATTCTAGGTCAACCATGTTCTAGAGAAAAATACATTTGTTTATAGCTACAAATAAGAACATTAAAGCCTTGTAAGAAATAAAAGAGTACAGGAATTAAAACCAGCACTCTCCCCAGACCAACGTCACTTTACAGAGATTAGTACAGAGCTTCTTTTAACTCTTTACAAGTGTGTAGACTAATGTGACTGAGACATTGTACAAATCACTGAAAGGTGACTACAGCTAAAACCCAGCGGACTCCTTTTCCCCATTGTTCTCAGATTGGTGAAGATGATGTTACTCAAAACGGACTAACAGAAGTGAAATTATAAGAGAGGATAAGAAAGTGCAACATCTTACAATAAAAATTTTTCACTGCGCATAAGATTAGAAAAATAATAGTAAAGAAACCCAAACTCCTTTTACATCCTTTGAGCACAGCTTATATGGCTTCCCCTTCATCAAGAAAGATAATCTATCGCGTGGATAGAAGAAACAAATCTTGGTAGAGCAAGGGCAGTGAATGAAGAGGTCTCAAAAACTCCATGAATATACCTATCCACACATGAAATACTGCCTGAAGAGCTGGTTAAATAAAAATTCATCTCCTCACTGGGTACGAAACATAGAACACTGAGTAATTCAACTCCCAAACAGTAATTACACGATGCTGAAAGCGGGACCTGTCAACCATGAGGATGCAGAGATGACCCCAGGACATTGATGCTTCCGCTTGCTACACTGCAGACTGGAGAACTAGCACCTACTTCAAATAAAGATTCTGTCATGCATGTCCTTGATGCATGATGGCTTTATAAATAATTTCCAGTATCCTAAGCCTGAAATGGTTGGGAGCCAAGACAATTTCCAAGAGCACACTGAAATCACCTGGGGAAATTGTTCCAGTTCCTGCTTACCCTGCTCAGAGAACGATTAATTCTGTTGCTCCTAGCATGTCAAAATCACCTGGAAGAGGGATTCCCAAACACTGTTAGACAAATAAGTACTAGATCTACATTACATGCATCCCACTGCAAGGTCACAAACAGCTGGCACAATAAATATATTGGCAGCTCCCACCACTGTCACTGCGGACGCTGGTACCTACGCAAGAACACGTACCAATGCACTGCTGTGTAGCTAATAAACATATGAGATTGAGTTGCCAAAGAAAGCACAGCACAGATGTCTACAACAACTTTATCCCACATCAAGCAAGACTCCCTTGCCTGAAATCCTGTATTTCTTCTGATCTTTTAATCACTCTTGCGCCTCACTATAGCAGTAACATATCCAGGATACAGTAAGTGGCCAGGGATTGATTTTCTGTGCTCTCTCCCCTACTATTATCTGTCCATATAGCCAAGGGAGTTCATCATCAGGACAAGATTTAGTCACAGAGAACGATGCCCACCTGGAAGGCCTGAAAATCACCTTAGTATGGGCTGAGCAGTGGGGCCCTTCAGTGGTTCTCTACCCAAAACGTTCTAGGAGGCAGACCCATCCACAGGTCAGATGCCTAAAAAGCCCCTTGAGAATCTTGGGTACTCTGCCCTTGGCAGAAAAGCAGGTGTGTTGGTGGTATATGCCAGGAAAGGAGTAGCTCAAAGCTCCTCCTCCATTTGCCATTAACTCCCTTTAAGTACTGGATCCAGCAGTATCTTAAAACTGGTCACTACCGTCTTTCTTCTTTGCTCTTCTTAACCGCCTCAATTTCTCTCTCTGTATACAGATGCAGTACAATCAAGAAGTAAACTGTGATGTACATAATGGTCATAAAAAATAAGTACAGCTATCACTCTACTGTACAAAAAACCCCACCACAAACATGGCACAGATAAAAACAGGTGTAGCAGCAGTCTGTTATCAGACTACCTTAAAAACGTTAAAGATCAAGTCCGTCATAAGGTTGGCTGAAGGTATTTGTAATACTCACTGTTACACATACTGGTTTTAGAAAACATATTGTGCTGCAATCCCATGTTTCTAATCAAGCCTTTCCAAAAGCATCTTCTTTCCTTCAGGGCTTTTCATGTCTATAACCCGCATAAAGTATATATATTCCTTTAAGCAGCAATGATTTCTGAGTAATACATTTCTAACCTATTTATGTTTTAAGCAGTGTATACAAAACTTGACAGGAAGCTCTAAATTGATGAGTATTCCTACCTTGCTCTCGCACTGCTTTTAAAAGAAAAAAACAACCCTAAAACGGGCACTGTTTGTTTGAATTGTTAAAATAGAGTCCCGGTCTTAAGAGATTGCAAGGACTGAAGAATGCTACTGATGTGGTGATAAAGGTTTTGTTCAAAGCAAACAAAATTACTGGGAAATATATACTGAAATAAAAAAACCCTTAACAGTCAGACTGCTCTCAATGGCCAACACTATCTCCGAAATCAGTATGTTCCATTGTTAACAACCAAATAATACAAGTAACTATGACAATTGTTTTGAGAAGAGATGAAGGGAAGTCAGATCAGCCATCACTGCTAAAAGAGACAATTTTGATGTTCAAAGGTGAATTAACATACTTACCTATTAACATCATGGAAAAAAAATAAAAACAAAAGTTGAATTAAGGAAATAATTTATTCTTTTTCTTATTATTTTTTAAAAATACTTCCTGAAAATTTTCTACAACATATTTTTTTCAGCACTAGCGGCACCTGCAGCCAAAGACAAGTAGTCAAAGCAAATACCTTGCAATGACTCAGACACAGCAACTCATCTTCTCCAAGCTAATTAAAGGGTTTTTCCTCTGTGCCTGAAGCTATCTAATCATGCAAGAAGTATTCCCCCATCATTAGAGATGACTCTCTGGAATTAATTTTGCAGCATGATGCAGACTGAATTTAGTACCTGACTTTTTAATTATAATAGTTAGATGCAAATCTTCTCTAAGTTTTCAACATAAACATAAAAAACCCCAATAAAACCAAACCTGGACAGGATGAAAGGCAGAGGCTAACACAATTATAGATATGGTCCTAAAATCAAATACTTAGACACAAAGGCTCAAGGATCCCTGAAGGTCCAGGTAATGTTTGAGGCATATCTATAAATCATTGAAAATGACAGGTATGAATTTACATATAAATGTATAGATCTAAACAGCAGTTCTGTTTATTGCATCACAACAGATCAGTCCCTCCAGCAGAGTAAGTGAATAATGAAATCTAATTATGGCAACAGAATTGAATGCTTACCCTACTGCTCTCAAGAAATCTAGCTGTTACCCATCATAAAAAGTTCCTGGCTCACGTGAACACTTGCAGAAGTAATTTCAGACTGTTCCCATTCCCACTACCTATAGTTAAAACTAAACTACCTGCAACAAAGGAGATCATTCATAGACAGACAAGACAAAAAGAGAGGAAGCAGGGAGAGTCATTGGAGAAGTTTATACTAGCCAAAGGACTGAGAAATCCAGTCATGATCTGAACTCCATTTTTCTGTATGCGTAGCGACATAAAATGGAACATGACAAAAAATGATTAATGACAAAATTGCAGAAAAATGGTGGAGACAACAGAGTTGTTTTCAAGGCTACCAGAGACTTACAGTGTGATTTTTAGTTATTCCTTGTACCTTAAATTGTGCTTAGCTACTGAAATAATATATTTCCTCCCAGTTCTAGCCTCAGGTTTAGCCTAGCAAGGTTTTGAAAGTCTTTTGTGATTCCCAAGTCAACTTCAAACCAAAGTTGCTTCTGGATGGGATAGGATTTTCTTTCTGTTCTTAACATGAGGAGAGCTCCAGAGTGAAACTGGACAGGGGTAAAATTGATACTCATTGCCTAGAGAAATGGCTTCTTCTCATTTTAATCTGACATAAAGATTACCCTTTTCTAACTCAGTAAAGGCAGATGCACACACAAAAAGCTAATGCCATGGAGCAGCTGGACACGCCCATTCCGAAGAATGCAGCTTGCTATATTTCTGTGCTAAACTATTAAAGAATTACATGCTTTGCGCTGGAAAACAAATATCTAAATCACAAAGGAAAATTTTTCCTTTGTATTGCATGCCATTTGCACTCGCTGTATTATACATTAGCCAGCCGTCAAACAAGCGAGCTGACAAAGCTCTTGTAAGTTATCATCCCACATCCTCGGCTGCCAGGATTCCCTTCTAAGATGCTCAATAACAAGTCCTGTGTTTAATGTCATTATGCTCTTCTCCTTAAGCTCTGCTTTCCTTTGCAAAGTAATCAAACCATTCACATTGCCATACTATCTCTGAAAGAAAGATTTATGAATGCAAGGAATACTATGTTGCAGTACACTTCACTGTTTTGTTGTCTGTGTGATTATTCTAAAGCTAATAGCAGAATCTTATTCTAATCAGTGCAGCAGGCTTCTTAAAAATTACTGAGATTTCACACTCTTTTGTTATTTATAACTGGACTTAAACTGAGCAACTTGGTTTTCACAAAAGACAGACATAATCCAAACGATTAAACAGCTAGAAGTCCATAACCAAACAGACTATGTAACAGTCATGCCTGAGATAAGATCTGTGTATCACTGCGGCAGCTTTATCATTTGGTTGTGTTTTTTGTGGTTTGTTTTTTTTTTTTTTTTCAAACTCTCGGCAGAAACAGGAGCAATTGTAAAGGGGCAAAAATCTTTCAAGAGATCTTTTAACTTCCTTTTTATTCTTAATAAAAAATGGAATAAATATGTCATCTTTTAATATGCTGAATTGGACAAAATCTTTTAAAACACAATGTTGACTGGTATCTGTACAAAGATAGCAGCATATCCTTTATCAGTTTCAAAGTTCTTTACATGTTTTTCCAGACATTGATTTCTGGAATTATTGGCTATTTGAGGAAAGAAAAAAAAAAAAAAAGAAAAAAAAAAAAAACCACCACCACACAAACAACCCACAACTGGTTGTGGTCAATACTTAGGTTGCAGAGCACTTTCCACTCTTTTCTTCTTTGTTGTTTTGAAGAAGGTGTAAGAGAGGCTGTTATCTTCTCTATACCTTTAAGAATAGAAAGAGATAAGGCTGTAGGAGATGAAACCAAAGCTTTCTCTGGAATTCCACAATTCAACTGTGAAGAATCATCTTTTCCTGGTGTTTTTTTGAGCTGATGCAGTATTTGAAGTTGCCATCCTTCTAAATAAATCCAAACAGAATTTTTCTTAGCTGCTGTTATACTCCTGCCCCCAGCAACACTGCGCGATGTGGAGCATGTAGGACCCTCCAGTAAAAGCAGGGAAAGCCAGGATCTCCTACTACCCTGACCTGTGTTCTGGTAAATGGCCTCAGAGCGCCTTCCACACCAGAAACAAAGGTGTTTTCTCTCCTGATGCCTTCCAGGACAAGAGGAAAGAGACCAAGCAAGACTGCAGGGCTGAATTCATTTCCCATCTCTTATTTTTAGAAATGAGATGGTGACTACCAGGCTAATCCCAACCATTTCTCTAACTCAGGCATCACAGCTGCTCCTGCAGTAGCAACATTCCTGTACCATCCAACTGAAGAACCTCCCTATGAAACACAAACACAGCACAAAAAAGAGTTCAAGGCTGAAGCTCTGATGACGACTGTAATGCTCCTTTTTACTTGGCACCACAACTGAACAAATGCAAAATACTCTGTACATAAGAGGTATTTTAGTGCAGCTGCATTGTCTCAGCAAACAATAGAGTACTTCTTGGAGGAATGTGCTGCATTTTGCATGGCTGAAAATGATTTGCTAGGTGAGGTCAGGAGGAGAGGACTCATCACAAAACGTCTTATCTGTTGCACACATGAGGGCACTTGTGGACCTCTGTCAGCAGCTGGTGCCAGCAGGGCACCAAAAGTAGAGAATTTATGGAAATAATGAGTTACTAAATGATAGTAAAATAACAACTGCAAGAAAACTGATTTGGGAACTTTGACAGAAATTGTAGTGGTCAGAGCAGCCTGTGCTTTGTCATCAGCAGCATATTTAAATATATAACAGAATTTATTCCAGCAAAGGAGACAGCAACAATAAAAGCAGATGCTCAAAAAAAAAAAAAAAAGTGTTGTCACTTTCAATTTTGTTTGAATAAGTTCCATATCAGATAGGCAAAACCAGGGAGGCCAACGCAGACTTTAGTATTAGAAAATTCTTGGAATAAATTAGTTTAAGCTATACACATACGTGTGACTTGAAACTGACTTTTGAAACTACATCCAGAAAGCTTGGAAAATACAGCAGCTATCTTGTTACCTTATGTTTCTATTTATACTCCACCTAAGCTCAGAGCAGCTGTAGGTCTAAAATCCTTCCCAAGTTCTCACAAGTCTGTTCTCTCAACAGATCACCAGACCACAAAATCTTCCAGATTGCCCTAAAATGAGAAGTGGAAAAGTCAAGCAAGGAAGACACTAGGAGGGACCAGGCAGCAATGCTCTATTTCAAGACGGACAGACAGCCTCATGGTCTGCTTTTATGCTGATACAAAGCAAGGAGAGAAAAAGGTACAGTTATAACACTGAGGAGGGAGCGGGGTCTTACAGGGATGACAAGGAAAAAAAGATGAGACAGGCAGCCTAATGCAGCAACAAAACTACAGGGTGCAGAAGTCATCTGATAACAAACATCAGGATTTAAATAAACTCTGGGGTTATACTCCATCAAAAGGTGTTCCCTAGAAGTCACAGGTGAGAAACAGAGACCATGTTAGGGGAAACGTGACCCATCCATAGGACGGACAATCCTGGTTACACAGCCAAGGGACAACTGCAACAGGAAAACTGTGAAGCTTTCACACCACCAGTCCTACGGGCCTCACCTTCCCACACTGCTTGCCCACTCTCATGCATTGAGACCTGGATTAGGGTCTTCTTTCTACTTGTTTTACCAACAGAACATCACAGTAGCTACGTCCAACAGCAGTAGATTCCACCACACGAACAATCTATTTCTCAGAAACCTTTTTTGTTTTGTTTGAAGGCACCTAAACATTCACATTGTTAGCAAAATTGTCACATCTTAAGTAGATTATGTTTAATTCTGTCTCTTAGGCTGAACATCTTGCTATATAAAAGTTAGAATACATATTCTTCCTCAAAGAGGGGTTTAGTACTCCTTTATAGAAGGGGAAGGGTCAGTGCTAAGAGTAACTGCAGTGATTGAGATCAGGGCAACTCAGTTGCTGAAGAGCAAGAAAATTTTAAAAAAAAGAACACATGAGAACACTTTAGTTTAAGACACTAGAGGGAAACATATGCTTCCGTTCAAATAATCTTAGCTTGGAACGTGAATTAATGCAATATGAAAATTATTTAGTGAAACTGTATTTTAGCAAGTTATCAGAGTAGTAATTTCAATGATCATCAGCAATATATGTGAAAAGTTTCTATATAACAAGTTAAAAATAATAAGCCATATAAGATATTTGAACTTGTGTCACAGTTGTGGACTAGGTTTTGATTTAACCCAGATTAAAATCCAAGATGTACATTTAAAAATAAACATATTTAATCAGATTAATCATCTCTACCAGTTTAGAATAAGGAGTAATTGGCCAGGCAGAAGTCCTGTGAAACAGGATCCAGATTCTGTAGAAGATCCATATTCAGGCAGACAGATGATTTTAGATTGCTTTAAGAGTAATCGATCCTAGCCTTGTGACTACACTTTCAGTATGAACCCATTTTATTTTGCTCATAATGTGTAAAAAAGAAAAGGCCACCTATAAAGCCCAGTTAAATAAAAACTGCTTGAGCAACCATGTTTCAGTATTAATTTTAAATTCATACACCAAGGATTTGAAATTTTAGCATAAAAATTCTTGAACGAGACTGCCAGTGTTTCGTTTCATCATTGTAGCCTACTACAGAATTTAAATTTTAAAAAAAAGGAAATCTTATTGAGGATTACTTTCACGATAGGTGTTAGACCTAGTATACTCCTATCATGTAATTCCAAAACAGTAAGTAAAAAAAAACTGTACTTAAACAACAAAACTGAACTAAAATTACTAATCCACTTATTTGGCACATTTACTAAGCACAAAAACACATGGATGAGTTTTCTAGATGAATTTAGCAATGACTATTAAAACAGTGAAGTTGATTCTGAGTGCATACATGACTTACAAAAGCACATAACAAGGCTAAAATGTCAACTCCTGAGAAGTACTGTCAGCAAACGGCTGCTTGTACAATCAATCTGATTTTGGCCCCTTTGGGTATGTTTCCTGTGATATAATGCATGACTGCATAAGACCTTTTCCATAGGATCTTTTCCTCAAAAATTTTACAGGTTGGACAAAACCAGGTTACTAATCAACCTAATCTATTTTCTCCTTTAGATTGTGATTCTAGGTTTTGTCCACTGCACAACACTGAGAAACTGCCATGCTAAATGAGCAGCACAGTCTGAGCCACAAACATTAACTCATCTTCCCAACACACGGGGAGCTGCTTTTCCCCCTAGACACAGACTAGAAGTACAGCAGAGAGGACAATAAAAGCAATAAAGATTTCGCTGCTTTCAACAGTGAGTTAGAAGTGTCTCAGTTTTCAAAGTAACTAACTGTCGCATGCTGAATTTACTCACGTTTCTGAGTTTCTACAACTCAAGAACAATGGAGTATAGAAGCAGAAATAACTGGGTAGTGTGGGTTAGGCCAGCTGCCTCCCTTCAGTAATGGGGCTGCAGCACAGATGCAGGGAAAGAATCCATTTTTCTAGTGCAGTGCTCAGGACCTTTGACAGATACGTTTTCCTAGTCCTGCTTCGTGTACAATGCATTCTGCGGTTTCTAGATGAAATGGGCAGCAATCCTATGGAACTACACGGTCCGAATTTGTCTCCGCATCAGAGCACCATGTGTCACCACTGACTGACATACATAACCTGTGGGAAAACAGGGTATTATCTTTACAATAACAGGCTACATATTAAGCAACCTGTTATAACTTTTGAAGGCTCCACTCTTCTGCCTCAAAAAATTACTGCAGAATATATTCTGGGTTACAACATGTGATTTATACCACAGACACTGGAGAAAGGCTAGGTACATGAATTTACTGAAGGTGCACTTGATCCCCTCGTCCAGATCGTTGATAAAGATACTAAAGAAAACTGGCCCCAAAACTGAGCCCTGGGGAACACCACTGGTGACTGGCGACCAACTGGATTTAACTCCATTCACCACCACTCTTGGGGCTCGGCCATCCA
>NW_009597600.1:0-6111 GCF_000690535.1 Cariama cristata | reverse complement strand
CTAGAAACTCCAAAACCAGCCACGTTCTTCAGGAGAACGCTGTGGGAAATGGTGTCAAAGGCTTCGCTAAAGGCTGCACCTCGAGTACTGTGTTCAGTTTTGGACCCCTCACTACAAGACAGACCTTGAGGTGCTGGAGCGAGTCCAGAGAAGGGCAACGAAGGTGGTGAAGGGTCTGGAGCACAAGTCTGATGGGGAGTGGCTGAGGGAGCTGGGGGTGTTCAGCCTGGAGAAGAGGAGGCTGAGGGGAGACCTGATCGCTGTCTACAACGACCTGAAAGGAGGTTGGAGCCGGCTGGGGGGTCATTCTCTTCTCACAAGTAACTCGTGATAGGACAAGAGGAAATGCCCTCAAGTTGTGCCAGAGAAGGTTTAGATTGGATATTACAAAAAATTTCTTCACCAAAAGGGTTGTCAGGCACTGGAACAGGCTGCCCAGAGAAATGGTGGAGTCACCATCCCTGGAGGTATTTAAAAGCTGTGTAGATGTGGTGCTTAGGGACATGGTTTAGTGGTGGGCTTGGCCGTGCTAGGTTAATGGTTGGACTCGATGATCTTGCAGGTCTTTTCCAACTTAAACGATTCTATGATCAAATCTTTCATTTTCAGAGGCTGCACTAAATGCTTATAAAAATATTTGGCATAACAGCACTGCACATTTGTAAGATCAGCTGTCATACAAGTGATATTTCCTACCTTCTGAGTTGTTCGTTTCATGAAGATTCACTACATTTCATAAAAATATTTACCCTTACATAAATATAGACACATCAATTTTAAGTATCACAATATACACCAGTTCAAAGCCTGTCTGAAGAGAGCCTAGCAGTAAGCTAAATTCAAATCCAGGACACGCACAAGGAGCACTGAAGTTCATCACAACGTTGGAGCCAGATCTGTGGAGCAGCAGTAGCATCCTTTCTGGCAAGGCCAAGAAAAAGCTGCTGTACTCAGCTTGTGAGCACTTGCTCTCTCAACTGCTTGCGATCGTCAGCTCCCCACAGAGTGAAGAACATGGTCTGCAGAAGCATCCAAAGTGTCAGATGTAAATATTCTTGTAGTATATTTGAACGCTTATTATGCCAGAGGAAAGCTGAAAACTTATGACACGAGGAGTTTACGAAAGTGTCTTGTCTTGACATATTTCAAATAGCTGATAAAAAAACAGAGATATTACTATAATGTACTGAAAACCCTAACTTTGGCTGTTATTTCCTGATTCTGAGTTTCACAAACAGATGACTAGCTAGCCTAGAAATGTCTCGTTAGCGCTACAGAGCACTCTGTTCTCAGCTAATGACAGGCAGTGTAAAAATATACAAGTATCGCAAGAACAAAAAAGTTCACTTTGAGTCAAGTCAGCAGAGGCTCAATCTAACATATATTGCACTAGCTTCAAACATCAAATCAGAAAGTGCCTCTTGTATCACAGACCAATTGCTCTCGCTCTGGATTCCTTAAATCCATTATTTATCAATGGAGAGGCAAAGGATCAGTCCAGGAGAGAACAGAAAAATACTTCTGAATGACCATGTAGCCTAATGCTTAAGATTAACAGTGATTTTTTGGTTAAACAAAGTAGTTCACAGAAAAAATAATCTAAATTTAACACTGAATGAAAAAAAAAGAAACCAAACCTAAAATAATCAGTCTATCTAATTGATAAAGCAAAACCTGAGCAGAACAGCTTCAGCTGTTTCTACATCTTGCACAACAAATATAGAACTCCACATGTTTTATCATAAAAAATACTAAATCATAACTCGAATACCATAAACTTAATGTTACTTTACACACATATAGCAAGGCATACCAAAGGTGTAAGCAATTTTAGAGTTTAATCTCTCATTTTCACAAACTGCTTACACGTAAGCCATTTCTAAAATGCTTTTTTTAATCATTAGCTTTTCTACTTCTTTTTGCAAAGTCTGTTTTGCCTGGTTTCAGGTAGAGCTAGAGGACTGCTAAGCTCCTCAGGAGTAACACACGAGGTCTTATCTTCAGTATGACCTCTTGTCCTGCCTATGTACTTGAAATTAACCTTTTCTGAGTGCACAGGAGGTGAAAAGAAGTATACAGAATTGGGGAAGGAGAAATACCTAGAGGCTGTTTATCAAAACAAGGTAGAATGGGCGTAACTTCTTAAGTCTGGCAAAATGAAGGCTGAGATAATATATTGTTACTTTCTACAAACACCATCTGCATGGAGGGCAAACATAAACGAAGCTAAGCAAAGAGAAACTTGTTGGCAGAAGTATAAATGTGTATAAAAGAGCCCTAGGTAGTTTGAAGCAGTATGTTCAGAACAGCCTCACTGTAGGAAATGCAGAAACAAAATGACCTACTCAATTTAAGACCGTCTTGATGAATGTGCAGAAGAATTATCTGGCACAGCTAGCTGGAAGGGCAGCCGCCTGATGGCCTCTCCAGACCCAGGGCCTTACGTTGGAACTGAATCTATAGATGACACTGTGAGAAACCATTAAATGTTTGACACAGCACATCTGGGCAATGTGCAGCAATACCAACACACGCAAAATGCAATATGGCAAACGTTCTCGGCCAGCGCTGGCAGCAGTAGCACGGCCCTCCTGCCTCAAGGACTTGCACGCTTGCTTCCACAAGAACTGCTGTTCTTCCATGCAACACCACACATCCACACCGGCTTCTGGAAGCTGTTTCGCCCAGTCACGCCACTACCCATCCCACTTGCCTTGTCCATTTATGTAAAAATAGACACAAGCAAGCATTGCTACAAGGGTGCAGAACCACTGCAGTGAGAGGCACGATCCTCAAGAAACACAGTTCCACCTCTTTGTGAACACCTACATAACTCATATTTAAAGCATATTGAGGCTGACGGAAAGAAAAAGGCTGAAGCTTTACTCCACTTATATTCTGGAGCTGTTATGTTACTGGTTTTCTATGATGTAAACATACACTGCATTTTTTTTTTTACATCAAAATCTAGATATATTAAAAATGAGGAATTCCACATACATATTAAAGACTTCTAAGCAGTCATAAGAGAAGCGCCAGCTGCCAGTGAGTAGCAAAACAACAGCCTGAGTTCTCTACTTAGTAGCAAAAGAAAAAATAATTTAAAAAATTTGGATTCACACTCAATCCTTCTATTTGATAATGACCTGCACTCTTCGAGAGGCAATCTGTTTGTATTTCCATTCTTTTTACAATAACGCTACGTTATTCTTAGCATCTAAGTTATACATTCATGGTCAAACTACCAAACGTGGACATTCTTACAACAGAGAGTTATCAAATGTCAGACAAAAGAGGATGCAACCCTCCTTCTTCCCTGCACAACACCTTCACTCAAGAATAAACCTGAAGAAATTTCAGCACTGTACTTATGCATGCTAGTAAACACAAAGCATTTCATCATACAGAAAATACAGGGAGCTAGCCTTGAGAGCTTTCTCTACTACACAGCATGGTTCAGATAAGACACAGAAACACACAAGCAGGGTTATTGCTGTAAATCCAAAGAAAGCACTCGCACTTACACGGGGACTGTAACAGCCCCACCAAACTGCATTTGGCTCATCAGCCCTGAGATTTGCTTCCTGATGGCAATGTGCTTAAGGAAGAATTTAGAAGGAAAAAAAAAAAAGGGGGACTATTTTTGCTAGATGGAAGATGCATTTATTTATTGGCTCTGAGAAAACATAAAAGTACGTCAAAAGCAAGATATCACAAAGACCTAGAGGTTCACTTTGTACAAACCATAAGTCTAAAATGACTTCAGTGATAAAATGACTCCACTAGTATCAGTGCCAACAGTATTAATTTGCGTGAGGGCCTTGGGGTGATTCAAAAGTCACACCTCATTATTATCCAGCCAAGTAAAACTAAATGCAGAATCTGGTCCAATTAACTTAGAATTGTAAAGACTGAATAAAGATGAATCTCAGAGACACTAATTAGGATCAAAGAGTAAAGCAGAAAACCAAACCAAACCCTGCAGTATGAACATAACAATGGAAACAGAAACATGTCTATTCTATCAATATTAAAAAATAATAACAAAAATTTGGAACAACACCTTTTTAAAAGAATTTGTCCAGGTATCACTTCAATTTCAGAAAGTAATTTCGGGACTTTCCTTTTGCAGCATCTCTAGTTCCCCCCTCACCCACCCACTTTCAGTCTTCTCTTTTTCCTTTCTATACTGCTGATTATTTTTATTCTATTAGATTTAGTAATCTATAAATTCCTTTCCCGCTCACTTGCTGCTTGGACTCTTCTAAAGCTCATGTACCCCATCAGAAACTGTTATGGGTACTTTGTACTTATGACTGTACAATACCTTGCTCGCTACAAAATCCAGCCATGTCTAGACTGCATGTTGGTGGAGATGAAGCTTAGTCAGCAAACAGTGCCAAAAACCACTGCCTTATATGCATACTAATTTACACCAAGATAGCAGCGCTAGCAGGTTTTTTTTTATTGTGAAGATGCAGAACAATCCTACCTTTTCCTTTTTTTTTAGGGGACAGAAGGAGAATTATGGATATTTTCTTGCTTACTGGATGATTTATTGTAAGTGAGGAGCTTCACAAGGGTACAGTTCAAGGAAAAAAGAAAGTAAGTATTGACTCAGCTCCTGACTTACAGTTATTGCGACCAATTTTAAGAGGCAGCACAGAGGGAGGTAGCATTTGTTCCCAGTCTTCTCAGGAAGTCATGTAAGCACAGAATTGACTAATTAATGTAACATCTATTTCCGTGCCAAAGCAGCAACAGCTTCCATTCATATGCACACTGACAGACCTTCAGTAGCAGAAAGTACCATTAGTATACAAGAAAAAATGCTGTATATAGGTCCTTAGCACCTCTTCTGAATATTCAGTAGAGCAAAAGGAGGCAACAAAGCTTACTCAAAGTCGCTGTAACTCTGAAATCCATGTGCCATTTTCAAAGAACAGGAGTCTTATGACTCCAGACAATGTCGGAGCAGCAGCAAAGTATAACACAGTCAAATACAAGGCGTACTTGTTTTGGTTTTTTTAGTTTGTGGTTTTGTTTTGGTTGGTTGGTTTTAATTTTATGTTTGCTTCTAAAGAAGGAATTTAACATCTATTTAGGGAACAATGCTATAATAAGACCAAGTCTTCTATGATCAGAATGCAGTAACAAAACTGAAGGTTAAGAAACACCACTGTTGCATGCTGTTGCGGAGTCTAGAAAACAGTTGTTAATTGGTGCTTCTCTTTCAGGCTTTTCAGAATCTGTAATATTGCACTGAAAACGTTTAGTAAAAAGAAATGAAGTATCTGGCAACAGCCACAGGCCACTAGCCAAAACGCCAGGACACTGTTTTGGGGAGACTTGCTGGCATGCCTTACAGGGTTTACTGCCTAGCAGGCCACCTTTTCTGGGCGGTTCCAAGGCAGAAATGGTTGAGCAACATTTTATTTACTGTTTGTTAATCAACAGTTACTGCTTTCAGAACAATTTTACCACTTTAAGTGGCACAATATCGTAACAACCGTTTTCAACGGTTCTTGAAAATGCATGGGGATTTGTGCTCTGCTTGTAAAGGGTATGCGTAAAATGACTACGGAAAACAAATACACAGCAGCCCATGTACATGAACTGAGAATACAGAATTACACTCCACTAGAAAATATTTCCACATCCACAAAGCCAGTGATCTATTAAGATCTAATTTCTGTATTTTATTGTATTAAATGAGTACCACAAAAGATATATATATTGTTGCCGCTAGCTATTTTAATAACACCACTTTTATTGTTAAGTTAACAAATACAACCCTTAAAAATCAGAACTTTTACTCTTCCCTCTGAAGTGAAAAATTTCCTAGTACAACATAGTGTCTAAGAAAAAAAAAAGTTGGGACAAATAACTATGGAAAAAGTGTTTCCTTGGAACAGTCTGTCTGCATTCACAAAAGAAACAGTACCAAGAATTACTATGTGAATAAGGGTTGCAGGTTTTGTCACATGAGAGTGTGGCAATAGTCATGATGGGAGATAAATACTTCTATCATGTATTCTACTTTGAGCTCTCTGCTTAGGTTTAATTCTGAATATCACAGACATACAGAATCAATTTGGTTGGAAGAGACCT
>NW_009597599.1:90003-93993 GCF_000690535.1 Cariama cristata | reverse complement strand
GGCCTCCCGCCTGGAAGCCTCCGGGAAGGCGCCGACCCGGAGGGGTTGGGGTTTGCGCCTGCATCGCCCTCGGGGTATGAGGGAAGGGTAGAGAGGCAGCGTTTCGTTCGTTAATAAACCTTTATTAGCAGTTACAGTCTTGGAGAAATTCTGATGCTGTGGAGTTTCACACTTAACAATCTCATAAATCTCGTCAAAAAATCTCATTAGAAACAATCTCCTAAGACAGGAATTGATCTTACTGCTGCAGTTGCTATGTGAGCACCATAACACTTGCTCAGATGTAGCAGTGATAAGCCCAGAGGTTTTTACTAAATTTGCAAGCAGCAGTGTCTAGCAGAAGGAGCTCTTGGTCAGGGAACACGAGATGTTTGCGCCATTGCTGCACTCTCTCTGGGTTTGAAGATGTTGATGGATCTGGAGTCACTGAAAGTGCTGCTCGAACAGGCAGAACGTTTAGAAGCTTGACCTCGGCTTCCTGGTTGTGAACGTGTTGAACTTCTATGTTAATAGAGCATAGAGAGCTTTCTTTGATACGCCAAGTCCAAATAGATTTTAATTATTAACTCTGGAATAGGTGTTCTTTTTTGTTCTTTTTCTTCTGAAGCAATTAAGTGTCTGTGATATGCTAACAGCTTTCACCTTTTGTATGTAAGTATGTAATTAACCTTAATACAAATAGCCCTTGTGACAATGGGAGTAACTCTGGGCAAAGGTACTTCATTGATTAAGGCCTAAACTTTCAGGGCTGGGGTTTTTTTTGTTTGTTTGGGTTGATTGTTTGTTTTTAGTGCCCACAGCAGTTGCAGGTAGTTCAAGAAGACACTGCCAGCATTGGTATTTTAAAATGCCAGCTATGTGTATTCTTAAAGGTTACAATCCTGGAGATACCTGACCTGGCTTAAATCGGGCTGTGGGTCTATAAGCTAAATCATCTTTGCAGCCTGTCTGCATGCAGTGGTACCCTGTACTCCTTGGACCGCCCGCCTAATGCTCCCTGGGTTGCGCAGGCCTGGTCTCCACTCCTGCCTCTTCTGCCGCCTGTGGCTGCTGCCACCAGTGATGTGATCAGCCTTGTTTGGTTGCTGTAGTCCTCGTCCTTCAGCCCTCCGCTGCAGGGATTGCACTGTCAAATCGTGCATCCGCACCTGTAACAGGATTTGTTTAAAAACCAAAATGAAACAAAAAAACCCCAAGAGCCAAACCCACTCTTTTAGTGGTTAATGCCACGCTGAGTGGAAAGTTAATACAAGACCTGATCATAACCTTCTTTTCGCTTAAATTTCTGGTACCTCAGAAGTGGGGCACAAAGAAGTCTCTTTATTCTGTGAACATCCTTATCTGAACAGTGCCAGAACAATCTGCTGGGGAAACGGAAAACAATTTACTGTGTCATTTCTTACCACGAATGCAGGGTGGTCTAGGGAGCTGAATTAGTCCCAGGGCACTTAGAGGTAAGGGCTACATCTCAGTTTCAGTTTGTGTGTCAGCAGCTTCTGATTGCCGTTAGGTGATTACGGTAACCTTTGGCCTGATTGTGTAGCAGATCATAGCCGCCCTCCTTGGAAGAGAGCGCAAGAATGTCTTTAGCTGTAGCGGCTGGTGCGTACTTCCTCGTGTGTCTGTGATGGGACTAGCAAGCCTGAATATTCCGTACTCAAAGCCAGAACCGTCTTTACCTTGTGTGTGTGCCAGAGCCGTGCCAATGCTTCTGTCTTTCTTGGACAATACAGCCGGCAGCATTAACTCAACACTTAATCTTCTTGCTGTGATTAGTGGAAGGTGAGACCTGTAGCACTGGTCTGATGTATGACCTGTAGGAGCAGTTAGCTCGGGAAGCAGCGAGAGTGATGCAGAACCGTCAGCGTTGTGTACTGTCAGCGTCCCTCATAATTATAGGTTTGAAGAAAAGAAGTAACGGTGCAGTGGTGATGTGGGCTGAGTGCTGTACAGGAATCTTGCTGGTACTGTTTCTGTAAGGGAAATCGTTACCCTCCTGGCACACGAAGTCTTTGATAGCCCAGCACCGGAGCTGATTCAGGCATGGTGGCAAACCCTCATGTTACTAGCCTGTGATAGCAGAATAGATCTCCACTTGCCTGTTTCCCTTTGAGAGCAACAGTCCGTCTGAGCTTTAGTTGCCTTAGTTATGCCTGTAGCTAAAAGTTCTTTCATCAAGAGTCTGTAGTCTCTTTTGGTATAAATCTAGTCAGATAAGGGATCTGCTTTAAAGAGTAACTTGGAAAAGGTTTTGGTTATACACTCTCCCTTTCCCCACACCAGAAACAACTTGAGATCATGAGGCTTTCCCTGTTAACACCAAGGGCGTGCCTGATGCATCAGTGGCCGTTGGCTTTGGCAAGGCTCTAGGTTTTTACCTGTGTCGAGTATGGTGTGTTGTGGCCTCTAGAAATAGCTACCGAGCAAGGCAGAGGCTTTTTTTTTCTGGGATAGGAGCAGGAATTTTTTTTGTAGAGAACTCCCTGCTTTCTTAGCACTTAGGGCAAAGGTTTTCCTGCTGCTTGATCTGTTTTTTCCAGGAGGGAGGGGAGAGTAAGGGATTGGAGAAAACAACCCTCCTCCTCTTCTTGCATGGTTTACTTCATTAAATCATCAGCCATCAAGCTGATAGTGTACTTGCTAAGGTCTCATTCTGCACTGGCGTGCTGAGGCAGCAGGGCGTAGGAATGAAAATGGTTCCCGAGCGTGTTGGTAATCTTACTCTTGTCCTCTCGTGGAAATAGTAGGGCTGTACGGAGCACACAGTAAAATGCCTGTATAGCCTGGCCTGCCAGCGCAGTTGATCCCACCAGCAGAGAGCACTGATGGTGAGTTACAGCTTTAACTCTCGCTGATCGCGACACTTTTCTGAGCTGGGCGTGCACTGTGCCTCAAGGTTTGTGTGGGAACAGGCGGCACTGGGCTTGGTGCACGAGCGGAGGACTGGTGTGAGCTGGGAGTCAGGCAGAGGAGATCGCCCTTGGTGTGGTAGGTGCAAAGTCCGGGCTTGCTGTGTCACCTCTCTGGTTTCTGTTGGGTTGGTGTCGGCTCCCCCAGTAGATCCAGCGTGTGATAACTGACGGGCTTGCTGTCGAACCAGTGCCTGGTAGTGTGGCTATGGGACCTCGTCCAGTGTGCTTCTGCTCCAGAGCTTTCTCTGAGCGCTTACCTGTTACATCTCCTGTCCTTTCTGGGAACGCACACAGCCTCTGTGCGTGGAGGCATGCTTTATTTTTACCCTTACATCCAAGCGCATTTCACAAGCAGCTGGATTGCTCTGTGTGTGTGTTTCTTTTGCCTGTTGCACCCTGCTCGAATGGATTAGGGCAATCTCACTCAGTTGTTCCTGGTGAGGGGATTCTCAGCCACCGTGAAACCGGGCTGGCAGCAGGCCGACGGCATTTGAGTGTGCCTCCTCTGCTCTGTGAAGAAGAGCTGCCAGAGGACTGGGAACCGACAGCTGTATGTGGCAGTATAGTCTCCTATGGTGTACTGGCTGTAAGGGAAAGCATGCTCAAAAGAGGAGATACGGTAGCCCTCAGTCTGGGGAATGCTGGAAATCATGTGAGAGCATGAGAAGCAGTGGTAGAGAGTGTCTTGTCCATTTTTAGGAAGAACTTAATAGCATGAGGTGTTCACAATGTCCTCTTCTCAAAGTTGCACTTACTTACACGGGCAGAACGCTTTTCACCTCTTTGTAGTTGGGGAAAACATGGTGAAGGGCAACCGCTTGACATTTATGTATGTGCAGCTATGGTCAGAGGTGAACAGCTGTGTCCTTGGTGTATACAGGTCATGCGTACTGCGCATTTAAACTCTGTCACTTCTGTGGCAGACAGTGCTGCTCTTGTAGGTGACAGTGCAAGACACGTTCCTTTCCTGGCACAGGTTGTGGCCCGATAGTCGGCTTCCATGGTCACAGAGTAAATCAGAGCCAGCTTGCAAACCCAGAAGCCCTGACCTGCAACCCAAACTGTTGCTGATGCTTCC